>NC_057803.1:23148734-23354831 GCF_018294505.1 Triticum aestivum | reverse complement strand
GAACTAAGTTAGGCAAGCTTTTATCTTCCAATTATCCAAGTTGTTGTCTAGCTTAACCAACTAGCTCAGGGATATCCAACACAGATTCTTGGAGAAAGGGTGGTTCACAAGAAACCAACTTGATCACGAACTCAACATAGCCGTCAGGTGACAACCTGGTAATACTTCCGAGAAGATATTCGAAAAATCACAAACCACCGATATGTTACTAAGCTCGAGAACAATCTTGCTTTTCAGGGCAAGACGATATGATCAAAGAGCGAGGGATTTGGAATAATCCTAACTCATCGATCGAAGAGTGCACCAGGAAAATGGACTAGGTAGCACGATCAACCTTAGGGTGATGATTCAATAACCAACACACTAAGAATGAAATATTGTCCTTTAACCACCAAGCAACAAAGTTGCTGGGAGTATTGATTTCACACATCACGATTCACTTGTCGGCATTCCGGTTGCAACAACACGGGAACCGAGAAATGAATAATGATGGAGAGAGTATCACTGTATCAAGAGTTCATAGGATGGTGTGCAATTCCTATAACAATCCCGATATAAAAGATGGTAATACTCCAAGGTAGAATAGAGCAAAAGCTGGATTGGCATTTTGATCTGCGGAGTACAATTGTTTTGACCCAATCCTAGATATGGAAGAGGTACTGGAGTTTGTTTCTCCTAGTCATTCCGCGATAGAATGGCTTGACGGACCACAAGAGTAATAGGCATCGATAAACGAACGCACGCATACTCTTGACTATCAATTGATAGACGAAGGTCAGTAGACAACTAAAGAGGGACAACTCAAAGGAACATATAACTTTTTGAGTTGTGGATGCGTAGATTAGTATGTCGAACCAGGTTCAACATAATTCTTCCGGATAACCCATGCAGAAAGGTAGAACTGGCAGAGTCACAATATATAATGGAGAACTCATCAAGAGCATTCTGGTTGTGATCGTTCAGTTCAACGAGGAACTTCTGCCATAAGTAGTTCATGGTATTTGGAAGAAGAAGATACCACGGACTTCAAGGACTATCGCAAAGGTTACTAATAACCTAAGGGAGCTAGCAATTACTATCAACATGAAGTAAGTAGGGTGAATCTCGGGTTCAAAACCCAAGGAGTAGAATACCTACTACTAAGTGGCATCACGGGATGCTTTCGAGAATAAAAGCCAGAATCATCACACTGGGACACAAAACATGGCTAGACTACTAGATGATCCCCTGAGACACCTAGGGTCATAATAATAACTCCAACATAAAGGTCGAGGCAGTAGAGTACCTCAACTCAACAATTTGTGTGATTAACCTGGCCTAAAAGACATTGAAACCAGAGGAAAAGGATTTTGCAAATGCATCAGACTCTTTGGAAACCTGGGATGACTCGGACAGCATAACGGCTGTAAATGCTCAGAAAAGATTTGAGACATTCACAAAAATGGTGGCATAACCACTCAGAAGCACAATATCAAGGTCTCAAGATCAATAATTAACATACAGAGGTAGAAACTGAACTGAGGCTTAATCCAACAATCTTATAAGTCTACGGATTAGTAACACGTGATCCTGATGGAAAGAAGAGATAGCCTAGTTCTTAATCCCCGTAGAAGAGAAGATGATGACTCAGATCAGAAGGCCATGAGGTATAAGGAGTAAAAAGAGCCTTACGTTCCATCCCACAATCAATTCCCTTATATAACTAAAGAATTTCTAGACTCAACTTCGACCAGTTTGGCTTGGTAATCCTACAGGCAGTCAAGCTCTGATACCAAAGCTGTCAGGACCCCGACTCAATGCCACATCGATCTAGCATGTAACACCTCATATCACTTTGCGGCCTCACGCACGGTATTCCCACGGGTGTCGCCTTACCTTTGCCCGGAACCATTTGCGCCTTTTGGCACACGTATATGACAGTGTCGCTAGCATCCATATGATAAGGAGCCCGGGCTGACATGGCTAGTCGTAAACCCAAAGTGGCACTAACTTACAGGGACAAGCATCCATGACCCAGCATCGAACGTGTCGGTCATCAACGAGTGAATCCAGGCTGTAGCACTGGGCTAGCAGGACTCCGGTATTCATCGCGTGACATTTCCCTGAAGGGACAGACACAGGAACGAAGAAGGACACATGCCGACCAGCCTAAGTGTTCCGGAGCAGTAGCAAGCTACCATGGCTCAGTGGAAACACTAGGAGACATTTCCCGGTAAGAGAGGCTACTAAGGATAAACAACTAGATAGCCAGATCCCACACATACCAAGCATTTCAATAACATACACACAATATGCTCGATATGTGCAAATACAACATGGCATCACAACATGACTCTACGACTCAAGTATTTATTCAATAGGCTCCAAGGAGCGAGATATTACAAACAGGAGTCTCATGACCCAACATTCGGAGCATACAAGTCAAAGCACATGCGGAAGCTTAACATGTCTGAGTATAGACAACTATAAAATGAAAAAGGCTGAGAAGCCTGACTATCTACCAGATCCTGCCGAGGGCACAAGATCGTAGCTGAGGTAACAAGCTAGACGTCGAAGTCCACGCGGTACTACTAGCGAGACCGAAGTCTCTCTGCAAAAACATAAAATAGGCAAACGTGAGTACAAATGTACCCAGCAAGACTTACATCAGAACTAACTACATATGCATCATTATCAACAAAGGGGATGGTGGGGTTTAACTGCAGCAAGCCATCTTTGACTCGGTGGCTATCCTGAACTACGACTGCAAGTAACTCTTTTGAGGTGGCGCACACGAGTCCACATATTCACCATATCAATACACCACTATGGATCCGCCCCCGTCTCCCTACGAGAACGCCATCCATAGCACTCACGCTTATCTTGCGCATTTTAAAGTATCCACTTTCACTTGTCTATGAACTGCACAGGCAACCCAGAAGTCCTTTTCCGTGGACACGGCTATTCGAATAGATGATGTTAACCCTGCAGGGGTGTACTTCTTCACACACGCTCTCACCACTTACCGCCGTTTACACGACATGTACTCGGCAACCTTCAAGCGAAAGCCCAACGTGGGTGTCGGCCACGGCCTGCCTAAACACTCAAGTCTCTAGTCCAGCTTTATCGCCTATTCGGGTTCCATCCATGAGGAGATCCGGCCGGAGTTTCGCTCACAGCCCCAAATGATGTGAACAGGGTTCCCGAGACACCAAACGGGCGCCCGGTACACCGTGCCATGTGCCTACCACATCACAGCCCACCCCTTCGGTCAGCGCTGCCCACGGCCTCCAGCATACTACAAACACCAGAAACTACTTGCAACTCCTGGACAGAGGACAAGGGTGATTAAGAAGCCGAGAGGGTCCATTGGTTTCGGGCCCAATGCGTGGTAGTAGCTGAATCATGGACCACAAACACAGAACTCAGTTCCTGAGGACGGCTGCAATGAGACAACCCACCATGTACTCCTACATGGCCTCTCACCGCTACCTTTACCAAATCGTGTTCACACACTTAGCTCACACACAGTAGGACATGTTCACACACCTCTGATTCATCCCGGATGAATCAGACCTGACTCAACTCTAAGCAGTAGCAGGCACGACAAACAAACATGAATGAGTAGGCACAACAGGGCTCAAACAACTCCTACTCATGCTAGTGGGTTTCATCTATTTACTGTGGAATGACAGGTCATGCAAAGGATAAAGGGGTTCAGCTACCGCAGCAAGTAACCGTTGAATCGTTGTTGTCCTAATGCAATAAAAGAGAGTAGGAGCGAGAGACTAGGATTGTATCGGAATGAACAAGGGGGTTTTGCTTGCCTGGCACTTCTGAAGATAATATAGCTCTTCATCAGTGTCATCGATCTCATCATCGAACCACGTCTATCGAGAGGGGACAAACACCGGCAACAGAGAAGAACACAATCAATGCAATGCAACAATATGATGCATGAGTGTGACATGGCAATATGTTGTGGTTTGTGCTAATGCAACTAAAACCAGATTAAATGAAGTTGGTTTGAATCCAAGATTCAAACTCAAACTCCATATGTGGATATTTAAATGCCATTAATATGATTTGTGCTAAACAGCAGCTATAAGTTGTTCTAACATGCATGAAAAATAGTACAGATGGATAGATTGGATTTTTCTGATCATTTTTCATATATAATTTATTTCATTTGGAGTTACGGTTGAATTTCTATGAATTTTAGAAGTTTATACAATTTTCTGGAATTAAATAAATCATTTCTGATTTATTTAAAACTCCAGAAAACATTTACTGCGTCAGCATGACGTTAGCATGATGTCAGCAGGTCAACAGGGGCTGGTCCGGGTCAAACCTGACCAGTGGGGTCCACTGGTCAGTGACTGGGGCTGGTTAGTGTCAATGACAGGTGGGGCCGGGTCAATAGACACGTCAAGTCAATACTGACGTGTGGGGTCGGTCAACATGTGACGTGGCTAGGTCAAACTGACATGTGGGCCCGTGGGGGTTAGTTTAATCTAAACACAGATAAAACCTGGGTTAGTTAGGGCGTGGGGCCCAGGTGTCAGTGAGCTAGGAGGTTGGTTAGTGGGGCTGTTAGCTGCTAATGACGGGCCACGTCATCTCGCCGGAGTCTCGCCGGCGGTGACCTCGAACCACAGCGGAGTTCGCTCGGAACTCGCCAGAGTCGACGGATCGACGCGCCAGGGGCACCAGAGGATAGGCCGTGCCCGTGCGCATCTAGGGGGACCAACGGGAGGTGCGGGGGTGGCCGGAGTTCGCCGGAGTGGAACCCGTGGCGGCTGCCGGAGTTCGGGCAATCTCGGGGTGGCGTTACAGAGCACGGGAAGAGGCGTTGTGGGTGTCTACGGGTTCATGCGATCGTGCTGAGCACGATGGTGGGCTCGGGAACGAGCTGCGATGGCTGTGGCCACGGTCACGCCATGGCCGGCGGCGAGAAGCTCTCGGCCGCGGTGGGAGATGGGGCTAGGGGGCGAGAACGGAGGGGGCGAGCACAGGAGAAGCAGCGGAGGCTCACAGCGGATCCATTCGAGGCGGAGACGAGGCCGGGGACGGTCCGGAGCCGACGAATTGGGCGACAGCGACCGGCGGGTCCGAGGAGGGGAAAAACGTCGGGGCGGCGCTTCGGGGGCTTCTGGAGGGGCGTGGCTCGGTGAGGTGTGTCGAGGACGGAGTGGCGGAGCTTGTGGGCTAGTCGGGGAAGCGAGGGAGGCCCGGTGGCCATGGTGGTAGTGGACGGCGGCGACGAGCTCCGCTCGGTGGCTGCGTGCGAGAAACAGAGGAGGGGGGGAGGAGCGAGGAGAGTGAGAGAGGGAGCCAGGGGCTGCGTGGCGATGCTAGAAGGGCCATGGCGTCGCGGTGGAAGCAGGAGGTGGCCGGGGGAAGCAGGAGGTGGCCGAGGCAGCGTCGGCGCCCGTCGGCCACGCGCGCTGCCTACTGGCGCGGGGAAGACGACAGGGGGGACGCCTGGTGGGCTGGGCCGCACCGGTGGGCTGCCAGCACAGGAGCTGGGCCGGTTGCTGGCGCCAGGTAAGTGCTCTCTGCTCTGTTTTATTGTTCTGTTTTCTTTTATTAATATCTTTTGCCATTGTTTTGAATTTAAACAAATTCAAACAATGCCAAAAACTCCTCTGAATATTTTTATTTTGCTAGATGGACTTTTCCAAAAGCTCATAAAATATTTCAGGGGTATTCGAAATTATATTCTAATTATAATGAATATAATTCAAATTCGAATAGCTAATGATTTAAATTCAAAGCCCCAAAAATAAATCCTTAAAAATGTTCAATATTTTGGTTGGGACCAGAACCCTTGCCAAAAATTATCAAACATTTAAGAAGAGCATTTTGGAACAATGAATGAGATTTTAGGGTTTTTGCCCTTCTTTTATTTAAGTTATTGAGGCTTCCAAATTTCCTCAGTTCAAGTTTCAAAATTTAAACATGATGCAAACACTAGGCATCACCAGAAGCTAGGGATGTGACACCTTCTCAGTACGACCCTAGATACAACTTTGATCCATGGGCATAGACCAACTTAGGCCAAAAGCCTAAGCTTGGGGGAGTACGTATTTCTCACCGACATTACATTCATGTTCACACACTCATTCTAGTTGTCGGTGCTTATAATTTTTCATTGTATCATCCATGCTAGTTTATTTTATTTTTAAGCTTTCTTCTTGTGTGTTTGAAAACCCTTAAGAAAAACAAAAAAAATAGTTGTAGTTTTTAGCTAGTTTACTTTCCATGCCTGTAGTAGTAGTAATTAAAAAGAAAACCCAAAAAGATTTCTAGTTCTTCTTTTGTTTTTTGGGAACTTTCCCGTGTAAATAGTTTTATTTCTTTTCTTTGGGGGCCGAGAGGAGAAGACCATGATGAAAATGTTGAGTGGCTCTCATATGCATTATTGTTGATCTAACAAAGAGCCCATATTACCTTGTCTTCTTCCTTGAATTGAATGCTTGCAGATTCTAGCTTAGTCCAATGCACGTGCACTATTATTATTATCCACACTATTCGGTCGTGCAAGTGAAAGGCAATAATGACGATATATGATGAGCTGATTGAGGTGAGAAAAGCTGGTATGAACTCGACCTCTCTTGTTTTTGTAAATATGATTAGTTCATCGTTCCTAATTCAGCCTATTATGAATGATACATGTTTGCAATGAGAATTAGAGATTATAGTTGCTTATGCCTGCTACCTCTTGATCACTGCGTTGGTTTTCCCTTGAAGAGGAAAGGGTGATGCAGCAAAGTAGCGTAAGTATTTCCCTCAGTTTTTGAGAACCAAGGTATCAATCCAGTAGGAGGCCACGCACGAGTCCCTCGCACCTACACAAACAAATAAATCCTCGCAACCAACACGATAAGGGGTTGTCAATCCCTACACGGTCACTTACGAGAGTGAGATCTGATAGATATGATAAGATAATATTTTTGGTATTTTTATGATAAAGATGCAAAGTAAAATAAAAGGCAATAAAAATAACTAAGTGTTGGAAGATTAATATGATGGAAAATAGACCCGGGGGCCATAGGTTTCACTAGTGGCTTCTCTCAAGAGCATAAGTATTTACGGTGGGCGAACAAATTACTATTGAGCAATTGACATAATTGAGCATAGTTATGAGAATATCTAGGTATGATCACGGTAATTTTTTTTCATACACGGTCAAAAATATATATCTAGGTATGATCATGTATATAGGCATCACGTCCAAGACAAGTAGACCGACTCTTGCCTGCATCTACTACTATTACTCCACACATCGACCGCTATCCAGCATGCTTCTAGAGTATTAAGGTCATAAGAACAGAGTAACGCTTTAAGCAAGATGACATGATGTAGAGGGATAAACTCATGCAATATGATATAAAACCCATCTTGTTATCATCGATGGCAACAATACAATACGTGCCTTGCTGCCCCTACTATCACTGGGGAAGGACACCGCAAGATTGAACCCAAAGCTAAGCACTTCTCCCATTGCAAGAAAGATCAATCTAGTAGGCCAAACCAAACCGATAATTCGAAGAGACTTGCAAAGATAACCAATCATACATAAAAGAATTCAAAGAAGATTCATATATTGTTCATAGGTAAACTTGATCATAAACCCACAATTCATCAGTCTCAACAAACATACCGCAAAAGAAGATTACATCGAATAGATCTCCACGAGAGAGGGGGAGAACATTGTATTGAGATCCAAAAAGAGAGAAGAATCCATCTAGCTAATAACTATGGACCCGTAGGTCTGAAGTAAACTACTCACACTTCATCGGAGAGGCTATGGTGTTGATGTAGAAGCCCTCCGTGATCGATGCCCCCTCCGGCGGAGCTCCAGAACAGGCCCCAAGATGGGATCTCATGGATACAAAAAGTTACAACAGTGGAATTAGGTTTTTGGCTCTGTATCTGGTAGTTTGGGGGTACGTAGGTATATATAGGAGGAAGGAGTACGTCGGTGGAGCAACAGGGGGCCCACGAGGGTGGAGGGCGCGCCTAGGGGGGTAGGCGCGCCCCCTACCTCGTGGCCTCCTGGTTGATGTCTTGACATAGGGTCCAAGTCCTCTGGACCACGTTCGTTCCGAAAATCACGTTCCCGAAGGTTTCATTCCGTTTGGACTCCGTTTGATATTCTTTTTCTGTGAAACTCTGAAATAGGCAAAAAATAGCAATTCTGGGCTGGGCCTCCGGTTAATAGGTTAGTCCCAAAAATAATATAAAAGTGTATAATAAAGCCCAATAATGTCCAAAACAGAATATAATATAGCATGGAACAATAAAAAATTATAGATACGTTGGAGACGTATCAAGCATCCCCAAGCTTAATTCCTGCTCGTCCTCGAGTAGGTAAATGATAAAAAAGAATTTTTGATGTGGAATGCTACTTGGCATAATTTCAATGTAATTCTTCTTAATTCTTGTATGAATATTCAGATCCGAAAGATTCAAGATAAAAGTTCAATATTGACATAAAAATAATAATACCTCAAGCATACTAACTAAGCAATTATGTCCTCTCAAAATAACATGGCCAAAGAAAGTTCATCCCTACAAAATCATATAATTTAGTCATGCTCCATTTTCGTCACACAAGAATGCTCTCATCATGCACAACCCCGATGATAAGCAAAGCAATTGTTTCATAATTTAGTAATCTCAAACTTTTTCAATCTTCACGCAATACATGAGCATGGGCCATGGATATAGCACTATGGGTGGAATAGAATATAATGATGGGGGTTATGTGGAGAGGACAAAAAAGGGAGAAAGTCTCACATCAACGAGGCTAATCAATGAGCTATGGAGATGCCCATCAATTGATGTTAATGCAAGGAGTAGGGATTGCCATGCAACAGATGCACTAGAGCTATAAATATATGAAAGCTCAACAAAAGAAACTAAGTGGGTGTGCATCCAACTTGCTTCCTCACGAAGACCTAGGGCATTTGAGGAAGCCCAATGTTGGAATATACAAGCCAAGTTCTATAATGAAAAGTTCCCACTAGTATATGAAAGTGACAAAACAAAAGAATCTCTATCATGAAGATTATGGTGCTACTTTGAAGCACAAGTGTGGTAAAAGGATAGTAACATTGCCCCTTCTCTCTTTTTCTCTCATTTTTTGGGCCTTCTCTTTTTTTATGGCCTTTCTCTTTTTTTCCTCACTTGGGACAATGCTCTAGAAAATTATGATCATCACACTTCTATTTATTTACAACTCAATGATTACAACTCGATACTAGAACAAAGTATGACTCTATATGAATGCCTCCGACGGTGTACTGGGATATGCAATGAACCAAGAGTGACATGTATGAAAGGATTATGAATGGTGACTTTGCCACAAATACTATGTCAACTACATTATCATGCAAAGCAATATGACAATGATGAACGTGTCATGATAAATGGAACGGTGGAAAGTTGCATGGCAATATATCTCGGAATGGCTATGGGAATGCAATAATAGGTAAGTATGGTGGCTGTTTTGAGGAAGATATAAGGAGGTTTATGTGTGAAAGAGCGTATCATATCACAGGGTTTGGATGCACCGGCGAAGTTTGCACCATCTCTCAATGTGAGAAAGGGCAATGCACGGTACAGAAGAGGCTAGCAATGATGGAAAGGTGAGAGTGCGTATAATCCATGGACTCAACATTAGTCATAAAGAACTCACATACTTATTGCAAAAATCTACAAGTCATCAAAAACCAAGCACTACGCGCATGCTCCTAGGGGGATAGATTGGTAGGAAAAGACCATCGCTCGTCCCCGACCGCCACTCATAAGGAGGACAATCAAAGAACACCTCATGTTTCAAATTTGTTACATAATGTTTACCATACGTGCATGCTATAGGACTTGCAAACTTCAACACAAGTATTTTTCAAATTCACAACTACTCAACTAGCACAACTTTGATATCACTACCTCCATGTCTCAAAACCATCATCAAGCATCAAACTTCTCTTAGTATTCAACACACTCATAAGAACGTTTTTACTAGTCTTGAATACCTAGTATATTAGGATTATTTAAGTAAATTACCATGCTATTTAAGACTCTCAAAATAATCTAAGTGAAGCATGAGATAATAATAGTTTCTATAAAACAAAACCACCACCGTGCTCTAAAAGATATAAGTGAAGTACTAGAGCAAAAACTATATAACTCAAAAGATATAAGTGAAGCACATAGAGTATTCTAATAATTTCCGAATCATGTGTATCTCTCTCAAAAGGTGTGTACAGCAAGGATGATTGTGGTAAACTAAAAAGCAAAGACTCAAATTATACAAGACGCTCCAAGCAAAACACATATCATGTGGTGAATAAAAATATAGCTCCAAGTAAAGTTACCGATGGAAGTAGACGAAAGAGGGGATGCCTTCCGGGGCATCCCCAAGCTTTGGATTTTAGGTGTCCTTAGATTATCTTCGGGTGCCATGGGCATCCCCAAGCTTAGGCTCTTGCCACTCCTTGTTCCATAATCCATCAAATCTTTACCCAAAACTTGAAAACTTCACAACACAAAACTTAAAGTAGAAAATCTCGCGAGCTCCGTTAGCGAAAGAAAACAAAACACCACTTCAAGGTACTGTAATGAACTCATTCTTTATTTATATTGGTGTTAAACCTACTTTATTCCAACTTCTCTATGGTTTATAAACTATTTTACTAGCCATAGATTCATCAAAATAAGCAAACAACACACGAAAAACAGAATCTGTCAAAAACAGAAGAGTCTGTAGTAATCTGTAACTAACGCAAAATCTGGAACCCCAAAAATTCTAAAATAAATTTCTGGACGTGAGGAATTTATCTATTAATCATCTTCAAAAAGAATTAACTAAATATCACTTTCCAAATAAAAATGGCAGCAATTCTCCTGAGCGCTAAAGTTTCTGTTTTTTACAGCAAGATTAAAAAGACTTTCCCCAAGTCTTCCCAACGGTTCTACTTGGCACAAACACTAATTAAACACAAAAAACACAACCAAAACAGAGGCTAGATAAATTATTTATTACTAAACAGGAGCAAAAATCAAGGAATAAAAATAAAATTTGGTTGCCTCCCAACAAGCGCTATCGTTTAACGCCCCTAGCTAGGCATAAAAAGCAAGGATAGATCTAGGTATTGCCATCTTTGGTAGGCAATCCATAAGTGGATCTCATAATAGATTCATAAGGTAATTTAAATTTCTTTCTAGGGAAGTGTTCCATGCCTTTACTTAATGGAAATTGGAACCTAATATTGCCTTCCTTCATATCAATAATTGCACCAATCGTTCTAAGGAAAGGTCTACCAAGAATAATAGGACATGAAGGATTGCAATCTATGTCAAGAACAATAAAATCTAAGGGCACATAATTCCTATTTGCAACAATAAGAACATCATTAATTCTTCCCATAGGTTTCTTAATAGTGGAATCTGCAAGGTGCAAGTTTAAAGAGCAATCATCAAAATCACGGAAACCTAGCAAATCACACAAAGTCTTTGGAATCGTCGAAACACTAGCACCCAAATCACACAAAGCATAGCATTCATGATCTTCAATTTTAATTTTAATAGTAGGTTCCCACTCATCATAAAGTTTTCTAGGGATAGAAACTTCCAAATCAAGTTTTTCTTCATAAGATTGCATCAAAGCATCAACGATATGTTTAGTAAAAGCTTTATTTTGACTATAAGCATGAGGGGAATTTAGCATGGATTGCAACAAGGAAATACAATCTATCAAAGAGCAATTATTAAATTCCTTGAAATCCAAAATAGTGGGTTCATTAATATTTAAAGTTTTGATCCCTTCAATCCCACTTTTACCAATTTTTTGCATTAAGATCTAAAAACTCTGAATTTTTGGAACGCCTTCTAGGTAAAGGTGGATCATATTCAGTCCCATCATTATCAAGATTCATGTTGCAAAACAAAGATTTAATAGGGGACACATCAATAACTTTTAGATCTTCATCTTTATTATCATGGAAACTAGAAGAACACGCTTTTATAAAGCAATCTTTCTTAGCACGCATCCTAGCGGTTCTTTCTTTGCACTCATCAATGGAAATTCTCATGGCTTTGAGGGACTCATTGATATCATGCTTAGGTGGAATAGATCTAAGTTTCAAAGAATCAACATCAAGAGAAATTCTATCAATGTTCCTAGATAACTCATCAATCTTAAGCAATTTTTCTTCAATCAAAGCATTGAAATTGTTTTGCAAAGTAATAAATTCTTTAATATTAGTTTCAAAATCAGAGGGCATCTTATTATAATTTCCATAAGAATTGTTGTAGGAATTACCATAATTATTAGAGGAATTACTAGGATACGGCCTAGGATTAAAGTTACCTCTATACGCATTGTTACCAAAATTATTCCTACCAACAAAATTCACATCCATAGATTCATTATTATTCTCAATCAAACTATACAAAGGCATATCATTAGGATCAGAAGAAACACTTTTATTAGCAAATAATTTCATAAGTTCATCCATCTTTCCACTCAAAACATTAATTTCTTCTATCGCATGCACTTTCTTATTAGTAGATCTTTCAGCGTGCCATTGAGAATAATTAACCATAATATTATCTAGGAGTTTAGTAGCTTATCCTAAAGTGATTTCCATAAAAGTGCCTCCCGCGGCCGAATCTAAAAGATTTCTACAAGCAAAATTCAATCTAGCATAAATTTTTTGTATAATCATCCACAAATTCAAATCATGCGTAGGGCAATTACGTATCATTAATTTCATCCTCTCCCAAGCTTGTGCAACATATTCATGATCAAGTTGCTTAAAATTCATAATATCGTTTCTAAGGGTGATAATCTTAGCGGGAGGAAAATACTTAGAGATTAAAGCATCTTTGCACTTATTCCAAGAATCAATACTATTTTTAGGCAAAGACGAAAACCAAGCTTTAGCACGATCTCTAAGAGAAAAAGGAAATAGCTTAAATTTAACAATATCATCATCCACATCTTTATTCTTTTGCATATCACAGAAATCAATGAAGCTATATAGATGGGTAGCGGCATCTTCACTAGGAAGGTCGGCGAATTGATCTTTCATGACAAGATTCAACAAAGCAGCATTGATTTCACAAGATTCAGTATCGGTAAGAGGAGCAATCGGAGTGCTAAGGAAATCATTATTGTTGGTATTGGTAAAGTCACACAATTTAGTACTATCTTGAGCCATCGCGACAAGCAAGCAATCCAACACACGAGCAAACAAGAGACGGGCAAAAAGAGGCAAATAGAGAAAGAGAGGGAGGATGGAGAGAGAGAGGGCAAATAAAACAGCAAGGGTGAAGTGGGGGAGAGGAAAACGAGAGGCAAATGGCAAATAATGTAATGCGGGAGATAAGGGTTTGTGATGGGTACTTGGTGTGTTGACTTTTGTGTAGACCTCCCCGGCAACGGTGCTAGAAATCCTTCTTGCTACCTCTCGAGCACTGCGTTGGTTTTCCCTTGAAGAGGAAAGGGTGATGCAGCAAAGTAGCGTAAGTATTTCCCTCAGTTTTTGAGAACCAAGGTATCAATCCACTAGGAGGCCACGCACGAGTCCCTCACACCTACACAAACAAATAAATCCTCGCAACCAACGCGATAAGGGGTTGTCAATCCCTACACGGTCACTTACGAGAGTGAGATCTGATAGATATGATAAGATAATATTTTTGGTATTTTTATGATAAATATGCAAAGTAAAATAAAAGGCAATAAAAATAACTAAGTGTTGGAAGATTAATATGATGGAGAATAGACCCGGGGGCCATAGGTTTCACTAGTGGCTTCTCTCAAGAGCATAAGTATTTATGGTGGGTGAACAAATTACTGTTGAGCAACTGACAGAATTGAGCATATTTATGAGAATATCTAGGTACGATCATGTATATAGGCATCACGTCCAAGACAAGTAGACCGACTCCTGCCTGTATCTACTACTATTACTCCACACATCGACCGCTATCCAGCATGCATCTAGAGTATTAAGTTCATAAGAACAGAGTAACGCTTTAAGCAAGATGACATGATGTAGAGGGATAAACTCATGCAATATGATATAAACCCCATCTTGTTATCCTCGATGGCAACAATATAATACGTGCCTTGCTACCCCTACTGTCACTGGGAAAGGACACCGCAAGATTGAACCCAAAGCTAAGCACTTCTCCCATTGCAAGAAAGATCAATCTAGTAGGCCAAACCAAACTGATAATTCGAAGAGACTTGCAAAGATAACTAATCATACATAAACGAATTCAGAGAAGATTCAAATATTGTTCATAGATAAACTTGATCATAAACCCACAATTCATCGGTCTCAATAAACACACCACAAAAGAAGATCACATCGAATAGATCTCCACGAGAGAGGGGGAGGACATTGTATTGAGATCCAAAAAGAGAGAAGAAGCCATCTAGCTAATAACTATGGACCCGTAGGTCTGAAGTAAACTACTCACACTTCATCGGAGAGGCTATGGTGTTGATGTAGAAGCCCTCCGTGATCGATGCCCCCTCCAGCGGAGCTCCAGAACAGGCCCCAAGATGGGATCTCATGGATATAGAAAGTTACAATGGTGGAATTAGGGTTTTGGCTCTGTATATGGTAGTTTGGGGGTATGTAGGTATATATAGGAGGAAGGAGTACGTCGGTGGAGCAACAGGGGGCCCACAAGGGTGGAGGGCGCGCCCAGGGGGGTAGGCGCGCCCCCTACCTCGTGGCCTCCTGGTTGATGTCTTGATGTAGGGTCCAAGTCCTCTGGATCACGTTCATTCCGAAAATCACGTTCCTGAAGGTTTCATTCCGTTTGGACTCCGTTTGATATTCTTTTTCTGCGAAACTCTAAAATAGGCAAAAAACAACAATTCTGGGCTGGGCCTCCGGTTAATAGGTTAGTCCCAAAAATAATATAAAAGTGTATAATAAAGCCCAATAATGTCTAAAATAGAATATAATATAGCATGGAACAATCAAAAATTATAAATACGTTGGAGACGTATCAATGCCATGCTTAATTTGCTAGGAGTTTATAATGGTTTACCTTGCGTGCCAACATGCTATTAAAATGGTTTTGATGTGGTATGATAGGGTGTTATCCTCCTTTGAACGATTCGAGTGGCTTGACTTGGCACATGTTCACGCATGTAGTTGAAACAAAATCAACATAGCCTCTAGGATATTTATGTTCATGGTGAATTATATCCTACTCATGCTTGCATTCGGTGTTGATTAATTTTAATGCATGTTCATGACTAGTGTCGCTCTCTAGCTGGTCGCTTCCCAGTCTCTTTCTAGCCTTCACTTGTACTAAGCGGGAATACTGCTTGTGCATCCAATTCCATAAACCCCAAAGTTATTCCATATGAGTCCACCATACCTTCCTATATATACAGTATCTACCTGCCATTCCAAGTAAATTTGTATGTGCCAACCTCTAAACCTTCAAATAAACATTTTGTTTTGTATGCTCGAATAGCTCATGTATCAACTAGGGCTGTCTGTATCTTCCATGCTAGGTGGGTTATTATCAAGAGGAGTGGACTCCGCTCCTCACTCACGAGAAAATGGCTGGTCACCGGGATGCCCAGTCCCATGCTCAAATCAAATCAAAATAATTGCGAACAAAACTCCCCCAAGATTGTTATTAGTTGGAGGCACCCGTTGTTTCGGGCAAGCCATGGATTGATGCTTGTTGGTGGTGGGGGAGTATAAACTTTACCATTCTGCTTGTGAACCGCCTATAATGTGTGTAGCATGGAAGATATCGAGATCTCTCGGTTGTTATGTTGACAATGAAAGTATACCGCTCAAAATATTATTCATATCTATTTCAAAATCAAGCTCTAGCACCTCTACAAATCCCTGCTTCCCTCTGCGAAGGGCCTATCCATTTACTTTTATGTCGAGTCATCATCCTCTTATTAAAAAGCACCAGTTGGAGAGCACCACTGTCATTTGCATGTATTATTGTCAGTTCACATTGAGTATGACTTGACTGGATCTCTTTTACCATGAATCAAAATGTCTACTCAGTCCTTGATCTTTAAAGGTGCTCTGCATTTATGTTTTGCGGTCTCATAAAGGGCTAGCGAGATACCATCTTGTTATATCATATCATGATTGTTTTGAGAAAGTGTTGTCATCCGAGATTTATTATTATTGCTCGCTAGTTGATTATGCCATTGGTATGAGTAAACATGAGACCTAAATGTTATTGTGAATATGGTTAGTTCATAATCTTTGTTGAAAACTTGAATGTTGGCTGTACATATTTGCAACAACAAGAGCAAACAGAGTTTGTAAAAGTTTTTCTTTATCACTTTCAGTTTATCAACTGAATTGCTTGAGGACAAGCAAAGGTTTAAGCTTCGGTGAGTTGATACGTCTCCGTCGTATCTACTTTTCCAAACACTTTTGCCCTTGTTTTGGACTCTAACTTGCATGATTTGAATGGAACTAACCCGGACTGACGCTGTTTTCAGCAGAATTGCCATGGTGTTATTTTTGTGCAGAAATAAAAGTTCTCGGAATGACCTAAAAATCAACGGAGATTATTTTTGGAATATATAAGAAATACTGACGGAAGAATCCACATCAGGGGGCCCACACCCTGTCCACGAGGGTGGGGGGCGTGCCTACCCCCTGGGCGCTCCCCTGCCTCATGGGCCCCCTGATGCTCCACCGACCTCAACTCCAACTCCATATATTCGTGTTCGGGGAGAAAAAAAATAGGAGAGAAGGATTCATCGTGTTTTACGATACAGAGCCGCCGCCAAGCCCTAATCTCTCTCGGGAGGGCTGATCTGGAGTCCGTTCGGAGCTCCGGAGAGGGGAATCCGTCGCCATCGTCATCATCAACCTTCCTCCATCACCAATTTCATGATGCTCACCGCCGTGCGTGAGTAATTCCATCGTAGGCTTGCTGGACGGTGATGGGTTGGATGAGATTTATCATGTAATCGAGTTAGTTTTGTTAGGGTTTGATCCCTAGTACCCACCATGTTCTGAGATTGATGTTGCTATGACTTTGCTATGCTTAATGCTTGTCACTAGGGCCCGAGTGCCATGATTTCAGATCTGAACCTATTATGTTTTCATGAATATATGTGAGTTCTTGATCCTATCTAGGGGTGTACTAACGAGCAACTCAGCTCGTTAAGCTCGTGCTCGTTAAGGCTCAGCTCGTTAAGCTCGTTAAGATTAACGAGCAGAAAATCCTGCTCGGCTCGGCTCGTTTGAAGCTCGTTAAGCTCGTGAGCCCTCGCGAGCCGTCGTTAACAGATTATAATGTGTTACGATATACATGATGAATGTGTAGATGTGGTTTCCAATACGAAATATGGTGACTATAAAAAGAAATGCAGTAGTTGTTGCCTCATATGTCGATTAGATTGAATATATGGGCTGAGGTGCTACAAAAGTTTGTCACGTAAGATGAAAATATGTGTTGTTTTGTTACTAACGAGCTTAACAAGCTACTCGTGAAACTCGTTAGCTCGCTTGTTAAGGTCGTTAAGCTTAACGAGCTGAAATCAATGATTGGCTCTATTCATTAAGAAGCGAGCTACGAGCTTAACGAGCCGAACTATCGAGCGCTCATTAAGCTCACGAGTTACGAGCTTTTGGTCCAGCCCTAATCCTATCTTGGAAGTCTATAGTCACCTATTATGTGTTATGATCCGTTAACCCCGAAGTGACAATAATCGGGATACTTACCGGTGATGACCGTAGTTTGAGGAGTTCATGTATTCACTAAGTGTTAATGCTTTGGTCCGGTACTCTATTAAAAGGAGGCCTTAGTATCCCTTAGTTTCCAATAGGACCCTACTGCCACGGGAGGGTAGGACAAAAGATGTCATGCAAGTTCTTTTCCATAAGCACATATATTTGGAATACATGCCTACATTACATTGATGAACTGGAGCTAGTTCTGTGTCACCCTATGTTATAACTGTTGCATGATTGATCGCATCCGACATAATTATCCATCACTGATCCATTGCCTACGAGCTTTTCATATATTGTTCTTTGCTTATTTACTTTTCTGTTGCTACTGTTACAATCACTATAAGACCCAAAAATATTACTTTTGCTACCGTTACCACTACTATCATATTACTTTGCTACTAAACACTTTGCTGTAGATATTAAGTTTCCATGTGTGGTTGAATTGACAACTCAGCTGCTAATACTTGAGAATATTCTTTGGCTCCCCTTGTGTCGAATCAATAAATTTGGGTTGAATACTCTATCCTTGAAAACTGTTGCGACCCCCTATACTTGTGGGTTATCAGACATAAGAGACTCTTTGTTATTTGGTTGCAGGGTTGTTTGAGAGAGACCATCTTCATCCTACACCTCCCACCGATTGATAAACCTTAGGTCATCCACTTGAGGAAAATTTTCTACTTTCCTACAAACCTCTGCACTTGGAGGCCCAACAACGTCTACAAGAAGAAGGTTGTGTAGTAGACATCAAGCAGCTTCAAGTATGACCATGCAAAAGCTTTAACATGTCCCTTATACTGCCCCTGCCAGGAAAATGGAGAGTTATTCCACTTCCAGTGCATACAATCTATGCTTCCAAGCATTCTTGGAAAGCCTCTCAATTCATTGATCGCTAACAGTCGGGCTGTATTCGCATCATTTGGTTCTCTCAAGTACTCCGGGCCAAACACGACCATCACAGTTTTGCAGAGTCAGTACAATGCCTCAAAGCATGTGGACTCATTCATGCCTACGTACTCATTATCAAGATCATTGGGAATTACGTATGCAAGCATGCGAACAATTGCGGTACATTTCTGATAAGAGGAGAAGCCGGTCTTTCCAAGGGCATGCATTGGAATTAATCATTATACCCCATCACTCCCTCCTGAATATAGTTGAACAATAGTCTCACCATCAGGAACTGTCACCGGAAAAACTTGGTGTTAAATAGTGATTCTGTGAGATAGAAATAATCGTTGTAGGGTAGGACATGGCCGATCCCCTAAACAATGGTCGTTGCCTTGCTATATGGTCATTGACAATGACAGTAGCAACCACAACATCATCATCGTCAGATGATTCTTTGGTCAATGATGAACATATGATGTTATTGTAAACAACTCATCCGAGCTTCCCGCCATGATCCTTCGGAGTGATGAATCCATACCTTACTAGACATTGGAGGGCGTGAACGAGCCTCGTCCGGGCAACAGAATCAACTGAACACCTTGTGAGTGGCGAGGAGGCGGCTGGGGACAAGTCACGGCCGGTGAAGGGTCCCGTCCTTGGCCCGTTCATGTAGCAGGGCTGTCGAACCCCATGTCATTTGATGGTGACCGTGGAGGTAGCGGTGGTATTGTTGGGAATGTAGCATGCAATTTCAAAATTTTCCTACGCTCACACAAGATCTATCTAGGAGATGCACATCAACGAGAGGGGAAGAGTGTGTCCATGTACCCTCATAGACTGAAAGCGGAAGCGTTTGTTAACGCGGTTGATGTAGTCACACTTCTTCTTGTTCTGACCGATCAAGCACCGAACGTACGGAACCTCCAAGTTCTGCACACGTCCATCTCGATGGCGTCCCTCGAACTCTTGATCTAGCAAAGTGTCGAGGGAGAGTTCCGTCAGCATGATGGCGTGGTGACGGTGATGGAGAAGTGATCTGCGCAGGGCTTCGCCTAAGCAATACGTGAATATGACCGGAGGCGTAAACTGTGGAGGGGGCGCCACACATGGCTTGGAACAATTGATGTGTGTTGTAGGCTCCCCCACGTATATAAAGGAGGGAGGGAGGAGGCCGGCCCTAGGCGTGCCCCAAGTAGGAGGAGTCCTACTTGGGCTCCTAGTAGGATTCACCCCCTTTCCTTTTACGGAGGGGGAAATGGGGAAAGAGAGGGGGGGGAGAAGGAAAGGGGGGCGCTGAGGGAGTCCTGGACTAAGGGGTCCTCGGGCGTCTGACCTGTTATCTATGGCCGGACTGGTGGGCTGTGAAGATATGAAGACCGAAGACTACATCCATGTCCGGATAGGACTCTCCTTGGCGTGGAAGGCAAGCTTGGCGAACAACTATGAAGATTCCATCTTATGTAACCGACTCTATGTAACCCTAGATCTCCCCGGTGTCTATATAAACCGGAGGGTGTAGTCCGAATAGGGGATACTCAATACCGTAGTCATACATGCTAGACTTCTAGGGTTTAGCTATTACGATCTCGTGGTAGATCAACTCTTGTAACACTCAGATCCATCAAGATCAATCAAGCAGGAAGTAGGGTATTACCTCCATAGAGAGGGCCCGAACCTGGTTAAACATCGTGTCCCCTGTCTCCTGTTACCATCAACCTTAGATGCACAGTTTGGGACCCCCTAGCCGAGATCCACCGGTTTTGACATCGACATTGGTGCTTTCATTGAGAGTTCCTCTGTGCTATCGCTGAAAGGTTTGATGGCCCCTTCAATCGTCAATAATGGCGCTATCTGCGGAGAAACTTTCCTCCCCGGACAGATCTTTGTGTTTGGCGGCTTCGCACTGCGGGCAAACTCGTTTGGCCATCTGGAGCAGATCGAAAGCTACGCCCCTAGCCATCAGGTCAGATTCGAGAGCTTGAACTACGTCGCAGACATCCGTGGAGACTTGATCTTTGCCGGATTCGATACCGCAGTAGCCGCTCCCGATCACCCCGATGATCATGACTTAAATCTGTCATCGGGCCGCATCCAGGAGATCTCTCCTGTAACCGCTCTGGCCCTAGAGTCGGAGCAGGACGCGCCATCCGAAGATGGGAGGATTAACCCCACCACGGAGGCCACAGATTCCACGGTGTTGGAGCTGCACATGGACCTGGTCTCACTCGATGCCTATGCCACCAGAACACCGTACTTGTCTCCGGCTGTAGGTTCTGAACCAGGCGAGCCTGCAGACGCCGAGCTTGATCGTTTGCCGATCTTCGAATTCAACGCCGCAGACATCTTCCAGTACTCGCCTCTTGGCGATGTGCTAAACTCGTTAAAAAGTCCGTCCTTAGTGGAGGACTCTCAGCCAAACTATATCCGGCTCGAACTAGGGGCAGGCAATGGAGAATTTCTCTTCCCACCCGCCACCCACTTTATAGCCACGGTCGAGGATTTAACCGACGAACTTGATTACGACTCTGAGGACATCGACGGTATGGACGACGATGCCGGAAAATAAGAAGACCAGAACCCGCCGTTCATCGGACGCTGAACGACCACTTCTTTGTATGACGTATACATGGTGGATGCACCAAAGGAAAACAACGGAGATGACAAGGAAGACCCAGTTGAGGATAAACCTTCCGAAATACAGTACAAGCACCGGCGCCAGCAGCGCCACTCTAAGTCAAGCCGCAGTAAAGATCGCAACACCGGCACAGGAGAAGATGACACTCCGGAAGGTGCCGAAGACAATGAAGACCCTGTCGACACATCAAACGAACAGGAAGATGCGCAGGTTAGCCCTGTTAAACAGGCCACACACAAAGATTCGGAGGACGACAGTTACCTTCCGCTCTCCGAGGATGAGGTGAGCCTTGACACCGAGGATTTCATCGTGCCCGAGGAACCTCTTGAGCAGGAGCACTTCAAGCGCCAGCTAATAGCCACAACAAGGAGCCTAAAAAAGAAGCAGCAACAACTTCAAGCTGACCAAGATCTGCTCAATGATAAATGGACTGATGTCCTAGCAGCTGAAGAATACGGCCTCAAGCGCCTAACCAAAAGCTATCCAAAGCGTAAATTGCTACCTCAGTTCGACGAGGAGGCGCCGAAGTATATACCACCATCGTACAATGCGGCTGACCTGCCACCGCGTGGCCGGGACAACACGGCAACCCATGCCGAACACCAGCCCGCCCCGCCTCGTCACTCAGGCAAAGGTAAATTCGCCCACGGCCATACATATGACCTCCGACAGAACCTGAACAATAAAGCAGGACCTACCAGATCAATCTACGGATCGCGAGGACGCACCTCGACACGTGACAACGGCCACCTATTCGGACATGACAAACCCAGTCATGCGCAGGCCGAACACCGCAGACGGACTTCATCAGAGCTGCGTCACGATACGACCCGATACAGAGGTGTAACGCCCGGGTAATCAAGCTACAGTAAAACTCTCCTAATGATGCCATGTCATCTGCGATTACTGTTACTAATCTCGGGATAATCCGAAACCGCGTCAAATTCAAACTTAAAATTAAAGTCGACAATAAAAGTTTTCAAAATTGAAACAAAAATGTTCGGTGGACGCCAAATATTACAAAGGTAATTATGGTGCAGAAAACACATTTTTAGTAAAAGACTAAATACTTTAAAATGAAATAAAACAGAAAAGAAAAATAAAGAAAGAAAGAAAGAAAGAGAAAGGAAAACCCCCCAAACCCCCCTGGGCCATCTGGCCCAGCTAACCCACCTGGCCCATCCGGCCGAACCGGCCCGCCTCCCCCTGCCGCCTCCCTTCCCTGTTCCCCCGACCCGGGTCGGAACAGGGGCGCGTCCCCGCCGCACCCTCTCGCCGGCGACGACGAGGGGATAAGGTCGCCACGCCGCGCCCCCTCGGTCTCTCCTCCCACTCACCCCCACGCTCCCCTCGATTCTTGCGCCTCCCACTCCCCTCCAGAGCCACCGCACCTCGCCCCCTCGTTCCCCACCGCAACCGAGCGCCGCCATGGCCTCGCCGCCGTAGTACTCGCGGCCACAGCGACCTCCAAGCCCTTCCGACGCGTCCGCTCGCTCCGCCTCCCTCGACTACGCCTCCACGTCAAGACGCAGGACGCCGAGCACCATCGAACGCTGCCCCAACCTCGTCTTCTTCCTCGGATCCCCGACGCATCTCCGACGAGCGCCGTCGACTCTCCGGCTACTAAACTCCCAAGGGCCATCTTGCGTGCCGCACGGTGAGCTCCCCATCTCCCGCCCATCTCCGTTAGCTCCCTCGCACGCCCTAGCTAGCTACCGCCGAAGCACCCGAGCGCTCCGCCGCGGACCCCGTCGCCGACGAGTCTCCGGTGACCAAATGGTCACGGGCTCGTGTCGGTTACGCTCCTCATGCCGCGTAGATCCTCCCCAACCTCTCCATTTCTTCGCTAGCTCGCCCCAGCTCCACTCTCCTAGAGCTCCCGACTACGCCGCCGCCCGCGCGCGTCGCCGGCGCCCTTCCAGTGACCAAATGTTCACGGGGCCGAGCCCTTTGTGCTCAGCGCGTCGCGTAGCTCCACCCTAGCCTTCCCGCTCGCCCCGAAGCGCGCTGCGTCGCCATCTTCGTCTGCGCCCGAACAGCAGCCCGCCGCTCGTCGCCGGCGACCATTCCGGCCACCCCCGCCGTCGTGCTCCCCTCCATCGGACGCGGCGCGAAGAGGCCGTTCCAGAGAGCCTGGCCGCGCCCGATTTGGTGCCCCGTAGCGCGATTCCGGCCAACTCCGGCGAGGGGCCGCCTCTGTTGGGTCGCCGGAGTCGCTCCGGCACCGTCCGCCGACGTGGCTAGGCGGGCCCCACCCCTGGGTCGCTGCCTGTGGGCCTGGGGGCCCCAACTGGCCACGTTGACCAAGTCAACTTCGCTGACGTGGCAGCTACTGCCACTGACATGCGGGCCCCATGCCATAAAACAAATAAAAACAAATATATAAACTACTAATTAATTAAGTTAATTAACTAAAACCTAATTAGACACTGACTGCTGGGGCCACCCACTAATTAACCCATTTTAGTTAGTTTTAAAACTCTGTTAAGGCCCTTGACAATGACATGTGGGTCCCACTGGACCCACCTGTCTGGTTTGACTGGTCAACCGACCAGTTGACCTGCTGACATCACTCTGATGTCATGCCTACGTCATCACACACTGTTTTGGATAATGTTGGAATTAAATATATAATTAAAATCAGAAAATGATTTAAATCTTTAGAAAATCATATCTTTTAATCCGTAACTCGGATGAAAATACTTTGTACATGAAAGTTGCTCAGAACGACGAGACGATTCCGGATACGCAACCCGTTCGTCCGCCACACCTCCCTAACCTATCGAACTCGTAACTTTCCCCCTCCGGCTCCTCTGCCCGAAAACGCGAAACACCGGGGATACCTTCCCGGATGTTTCCCCCCTTCACCGGTATCACCTCATACCGCGTTAGGGCACCCCTAGCACCGTTACTTGTCTTGTCATGCATCGTTATGCATCTGTTTGCATTGTATTCATTGTTTCTTCCCCCCTCTTCTCTCGCTAGACACCGAGACCGACGCCGCTGCTACCCAGTACGACTACGGAGTTGACGACCCTTCTCTCTTGCCAGAGCAACCAGGCAAGCCCCCCCTTTGATCACCAGATATCGCCTACTCTTCTCCCTACTGCTTGCATTAGAGTAGTGTAGCATGTTACTGCTTTTCGTTATTCCTATCCTGATGCATAGCCTGTCCTTGCTACTACTGTTGTTACCATTACCTGCTATCCTACTGCTTAGTATAGGATGCTAGTGTTCCATCAGTGGCCCTACACTCTTGTCCGTCTGCCATGCTATACTACTAGGCCGTGATCACTTCGGGAGGTGTTCACGGGCATATACAATATACTTTACACAGTTACATTACCTGTGATACTGTTCGGAGATGGGGGCTGAAGGGGCAGGTGGCTCCATCCCGGTAGAGGTGGGCCTGGGTTCCCGACGGCCCCCGACTGTTACTTTGAGGCGAAGCGACTAGGGCAGGTTGAGACCACCTAGGAGAGAGGTGGGCCTAGCCCTGGTCGGTGTTCGCAGATACTTAACACATTTAACGAGATCTTGGTATTTGATCTGAGTCTGGCTACTGGCCTATACGCACTAACCATCTACGCGGACAAAGTTATGGGCACTCGACGTCGTGGTATCAGTCGAAGCACTTCGTGACGTCAGCGACTGAGTGGCGCGCGCCGGATTGGACTGTAACGCCTGCTCTTTAAGGGGGCTAGGTCTGCTTCCGGCCGCGTACGCAACGTGCAGGTGTGCAATGGGCGATGGGCCCAGACCCCTGCGCCATAGGATTTAGACCGGCGTGCTGACCTCTCTGTTGTGCCTAGGTAGGGCTGCGACGTGTTGATCTTCCGAGGCCGGGCATGACCCAGAAAAGTGTGTCCGGCCAAATGGGATCGAGCGTGTTGGGTTATGTGGTGCACCCCTGCAGGGAAGTTAATCTATTCGAATAGCCGTGATCTTCGGTAACAGGACGACTTGGAGTTGTACCTTGACCTTATGACAACTAGAACCGGATACTTAATAAAACACACCCTTCCAAGTGCCAGATACAACCGGTGATCGCTCTCTCACAGGGCGACGAGGGGAGGATCATCGGTTAGGATTATGCTATGCGATGCTACTTGGAGGACTTCAGTCTACTCTCTTCTACATGCTGCAAGACGGAGGCTGCCAGAAGCGTAGTCTTCGAAAGGACTAGCTATCCCCCTCTTATCCCGGCTTTCTGCAGTTCAGTCCACATATATAGCCTTATTCCAGTTGATACCATGCATACATATGTAGTGTAGCTCCTTGCTTGCGAGTACTTTGGATGAGTACTCACGGTTGCTTTCTCCCTCTTTTCCCCCTATCCCTTCTACCTGGTTGTCGCAACCAGATGTTGGAGCCCAGGAGCCAGACGCCACCGTCGACGACGACTCCTACTACACCGGAGGTGCCTACTACTACGTGCTGCCCGCTGACGACGACCAGGAGTAGTTTAGGAGGATCCCAGGCAGGAGGCCTGCGCCTCTTTCGATCTGTATCCCAGTTTGTGCTAGCCTTCTTAAGGCAAACTTGTTTAACTTATGTCTGTACTCAGATATTGTTGCTTCCGCTGACTCGTCTATGATCGAGCTCTTGTATTCGAGCCCTCGAGGCCCCTGGCTTGTAATATGATGCTTGTATGACTTATTTTATTTGTAGAGTTGTGTTGTGATATCTTCCCGTGAGTCCCTGATCTTGATCGTACACGTTTGCGTGTATGATTAGTGTACGGTCAAATCGGGGGCGTCACAAGTTGGTATCAGAGCCGACTGCCTGTAGGAATCCCCCTTCCACACTCCTTGGCCGAAGTTGAGTCTAGACATTACAAAACTTTTACTAACATGGTGTGTGCCTTACGGGCCCACGTCGCCATCTGGGTGGTATTAGGATCTTTTACTCCTCGATCCTTACTCTGGGACTCTGAACTCTCTCCTACTCGGGTTAAACGATTTTACTAACTCTAACACTAGGATCCCGTGACCATGTTCACCCCAAAGTTGGATAAGCCCTAGTTATTCTTTAGAGTAGTATTTGAACATTATCCACATTGTCATTTGACTCCTGTGAAAACATCTTTGTTTTCAGATGGAACCCACGAGGCAGGTCATGCGCCACACGACGGCCATTGGTGCCTCAGGATCACCTGCTGTGTTGGTTGAGATGATGACCTATCTGGGTTATCGCTGGCACCCTGAGTACACCGTCTATGAGGAGTATCAGGACTTCAACCAGGAGCAGTACCGTGCCATCGTCCACCTCTACTCTCGGGAGTATGACTCCACTACCGTGCTGCACACTGCTCATGGTGTTGGAGTGACTATCGATATGGCGGTCCACGATGCTGCTTATGCTGCTCTGACACGTCTTCGTGGAGAGTATCAGGAGTTGGACACCTCCCCCTTCAGGCACATTGCTATCGCATCCGATGTTGGTGCGGAGGGATACTACACTGCTGCCTACTCCACTGTCACCCGAGAGCCCTTCTACCATCAGAACCTGGTTCTGCATGCTGATGGGCTGGATAGAGCTAACCGAGCTCTTCGCCACGAGTTGTACACCACCCGTCAGCACCTGTATCGTGCTCTGACGCTGTTGCACCCCTCTGTCCGCTCTGGTGATCTGTCGCGTTCTGCGATCTACCCTGCCAGGACCGTGATGCCCCAGGGCGTCGGCTGGCCAGATGTGGGAGGCTACTCTCCTGCACTTGGTCCTCTCCTGCCACCTGCGCATCGGGTTCCGCACCAGAGTATCCGCGGACCCCAGGCTACTCGCGTGGAGGTCTTCCCTTCGCGTCACTACCAGCTGTCGGGCTACACCTACCTCCGCAGTACCGCTGGGACTGATGTAGACTTGCTTATTAGTGTTAGATGCATTCGCCGCGAGCCTGTGTGCCGCCTATGATGTCTTAGCCTATGTACCGAACTCTGTGTAACGAACTCTATGCATGATCTCTTTTGTAAGATATGCCGACTACTATGTAGTATCTATCGTGCTGCTTTCGTTGTGCATGTTTCATCATGAATGATTCTTGTTTTTGCAAATTTCTCAATGCTGAACTACCCCTGTTAATATTAGCAGGATGGTTAGACCAGGTGGTCGTGGTCGTGGTGGCAACGCCCCACCACCGCCTGAGTACATGGCTGGGATGATGCAACAGTTTGAGCTGAATCGTCAGTTCATGGAGAATATTATGGCTCAGTTTCCTCGCCCCAATATGAACCAGCAGCCAACCCACGTGACTCTGCAGGATTTCATGCGCCTCAACCCAACCGTGTACCGCAGCTCAACTCAGCCTCTGGATGCTGATGACTGGCTCCGTGACATCACCTATGAGATGGAGTCTGCTGATGTAGCCCCTGCCAGCTATGTCACCTTTGCTTCCTTCTTCCTGAAAGGACCCGCAGCTCAATGGTGGGACAGCCACAGGTGTACTCTGCCAGTTGGAACAATCATCACCTGGCCAGACTTTCAAGCTGCCTTCCATGCTCGCTTCATTCCTCAGGGAGTCATGGACCGTAAGAAGCGCGAGTTTCGCAACCTCACCCAAGGCAACAAGACTGTTGAAGCTTATCAGCGGGAGTTTCTTGACTTGTCCCGCTATGCTGAAGAGGACATTGCAACTGATGCACGCAGACAGGAGAAGTTCCGTGATGGCCTTCAAGCTGACATCAAGCTCGCACTTCTAGTGCATGACTTTGCTGATTTCGCCACTCTCGTGAACAAGGCCATCAATGTCGAAACTGGTCTGCAGGAATACCAGAGCTCTCACAGGCGCAACCGTGACACGGGCTCATCTTCGGGCCCGTCCTCGCAGAAGCGCAAGATATGGATTCCCAACAGCATGTACCAGCCGAATGCACCTGCCCCAAGGCAGACCTATGCTGCACCTCGTCTGCCTGCTCCTCCAACTAGGCAGCCAAGACTTCCAGCTCCACCACCACAAGCTCCTGTTCCCACTCCCAATAATGGTTATGCTTCAGGTGTGGCAACCAGGGCACCGTGCTAGGGAATGCAACCAGAACCAGAATCAACTGGCCCTTCCAGCAACTGGCCGTGGAAGCAACCAGCCCCGCAACAACAATGCCAAGTCTTATGGTCGTGTTCATGCCAACCACGTTGATCTCAATGAAGTTCTAGACCAGCCTGCTACCGTGATGGGTACACTCCTCGTAAATTCAGTACCAGCATCAGTTTTATTTGATACAGGTGCATCGCATTCATTCATGTCAGAAGGTTTTGCATGCTTGCACGACATTAAATGTGAGGACATGAATGCTTCACTATTAGTACACACCCCTGCGGGCCAATGTCGAACCTCCATGATTTGCAACGACGTCCCTTTAGAAATTGAAGGACTGGAATTCCTTGTCTCTCCCATCGTACTGAAGTCCTGTAGCATTGATCTCATTCTGGGAATGAATTGGTTAAAAGCGCATACTGCTTCTATAGTTTGCGCCACTAAGACCGTCCATCTGCTACACCCTTCAGACGAAATAGTTACTTACCAAGCTCATCTGGTGCAAAACACCGAGGCACGGCTTTATGCCTTGAATGCGTTGAACGTTGCACCACTCGAGGGCATTGAAAACATTCCCGTCGTTCGTGAATTCCAAGATGTCTTCCCAGAAGAGCTTCCAGGGATTCCCCCTGCTAGAGCTGTCGAATTCATCATCGACTTGAAACCCGGCACTACCCCTATAGCTAAACGACCCTACAAGATGCCGCCGCATGAACTCATTGAGCTTAAGGAGGAAATCGACAAATCTCTTGTCAAAGGTTTCATTCGCCCAAGTTGCTCTCCTTGGGGAGCACCTTCTCTCTTTGTTAAGAAGAAGGATGGGACAAACCGATTAGTCCAAGACTACCGTCCTATAAACCAAGCTACCATTCAGAATAAATATCCTCTTCCTCGGATCAATGATCTTTATGATCAACTGGCTGGCTCATCAGTGTTCTCCAAACTCGACTTGAGGTTGGGTTACCACCAGATCCGTGTTCGTGAAGAGGATATCCCAAAAACCGCCTTCGTGACTCGGTATGGATCATACGAGTACACCGTCATGTCATTCGGCTTAACGAATGCTCCCGCCACCTTCTCTCGTCTGATGAACTATATATTCATGGATTACCTCGACAAGTTCGTCGTGGTTTATCTGGACGATATCCTTGTATTTTCCAAGAACGAAGGAAGAACATGCTGAACATCTTCGTCTTGTGCTGGAAAAGCTTCGAGAGCATCAACTGTATGCTAAGTATTCCAAGTGTGAATTCTGGCTCCCCGAAGTAACCTATCTTGGGCATGTCATCTCCAAGGATGGTATTGCCGTCAACCCTGAACGAGTTCAGGCTATTCTCGATTGGACTCCTCCGAAGAATGTCAAGCAAGTCCGAAGTTTTCTCGGTCTCGCCAGCTATTGCCGTCGATTCGTCGAGAACTTCTCCAAGATTGCCAGGCCTCTGACTAATCTGTTGCATAAGGGTGTCAAGTTCGATGGACAGACAAGTGTCAGGAAAGTTTCCAGGCGCTCAAAGACAAGTTGACTTCTGCCCCCGTGCTTGCTCCACCTGATACTAAGAAGGACTTCGTCATTTACTGCGACGCTTCCCGTCAAGGATTAGGCTGTGTCCTAATGCAAGAGCGCAGAGTGATTGCTTATGCCTCTCGTCAACTGCGCCCTCACGAAGAAAACTACCCAGTTCACGACCTCGAGCTTGCTGCTGTCATTCATGCACTGAAGCAGTGGCGACATTACCTTCTCGGTAATCGTTGCGAGATCTTCACCGACCACCAAAGTCTGAAGTATCTGTTTACTCAGCCAGATCTGAACCTCCGTCAGCAAAGATGGATGGAGACTGTTGCAGACTTTGACGTGGGTATATCATATACCCCCGGCAAGGCTAATGTAATGGCTGATGCCTTGAGCCGCAAGTCTTACTGCAACCACCTCCAGGTTCACAAAGTTCAGCCCTCGCTTGTCGAAGAATTTAGAAAGCTGAACCTCCATATTGTTCCTCCTGGAGCACTCGCTCCCCCTCCCCCGGAGTTCCGCAAGATGAATCTTCTTGTTGTTACTAAGGGTTCTCTAAATACCCTGGCTGTCGTACCAGATCTCGTAGCTGGTATAAAGACTATTCAAGGTTATGACTCTGAAGTCCATAAGATTAAACGCCATCTAGCAGAAGGAAAGCCCTCATTCTTCACTATCGCCGACGATGGCGCCTTGTATTTCAAAGGCCGCCTAGTGGTACCATGTTCGAAGAAAAACCTGGATAAGACTAAAAGGGTTATGCAAGAAGCTCATGATACGCCTCTGTCCATCCATCCTGGTAGTACGAAGATGTATCAGGATATTCGCCAAAGATTCTGGTGGTCTAATATGAAGCAGGACATTGCTCGTTATGTTGCTGAGTGTGACGTTTGCCGTCGTATCAAAGCTGAGCATCAAAGGCCTGCTGGAACTCTGCAACCTATCTCTATTCCTGAATGGAAATGGGACCATGTTGAAATGGACTTCGTCACTGGATTTCCCAAATCGCAGAAAGGTAATGATGCTATTCTTGTCGTCATTGACCGGCTTTCCAAAGTTGCCCATTTTCTGGCGGTCAAAGAGACAATCACTGCTAGTCAGCTTGCTACTCTCTACATGGCCAGAATTGTTTCACTTCACGGTATTCCACTGGTTATCAGTTCAGACCGTGGCAGCTTATTCACTTCAAGGTTTTGGGCGAGTTTCCAAGAAGCTATGGGAACTCATCTGTCGTTCAGTACTGCGTTTCATCCTCAGTCGCAAGGACAGGTTGAACGTGTCAACCAAGTTCTCGAAGACATGCTTCGAGCTTGTGTAATCTCATTCGGCAAGAAATGGGAGGAATCTCTTCCATATGCCGAGTTCTCTTATAATAATAGCTATCAAGCTAGTCTGAAGATGTCCCCCTTCGAAGTGCTATATGGACGAAAGTGTCGAACCCCTCTGAACTGGTCAGAAACTGGGGAACGTCCACTCTTCGGTCCGGATATTATCCAACAGGCCGAAGAACAAGTTCGCATTATTCGCGAGAATCTCAAGACTGCTCAGTCACGTCAGAAAAGTCAGTATGACCGTCATCACCAAGACATGGTCTATCAACCTGGCGAAAAGGCTTATCTTCGAGTTACACCAATGAAGGGTGCTCACCGCTTCGGGATCAAGGGCAAGCTAGCTCCTCGCTATATCGGTCCCTTCACTATTCTCGAAAGGCGTGGAAAGGTGGCATATCAACTGGAGCTTCCGCCGAACCTTTCTCAGGTTCACGATGTGTTCCATGTGTCACAACTCCGCCGTTGCTTCAAGGATCCAATCCGAGCGGTGGATCATGAAGTGCTCGAATTGCAACAGGACCTCTCTTATAAAGAGCATCCGGTCCGCATTCTTGACCAAGCTGAACGCCGCACACGTCAGAAGGCGATCAAATTCCTCAAAGTCCAGTGGTCGAATCACTCTGAAGACGAAGCCACTTGGGAACGCGAGGACCGCCTGCGTGATGAATACCCCGCACTGTTTCCTTCTATCTCCTAAAATCTCGGGACGAGATTTCTTGTAGTGGAGGAGTTTTGTAACGCCCGGGTAATCAAGCTACAGTAAAACTCTCCTAATGATGCCATGTCATCTGCGATTACTGTTACTAATCTCGGGATAATTCGAAACCGCGTCAAATTCAAACTTAAAATTAAAGTCGACAATAAAAGTTTTCAAAATTGAAACAAAAATGTTCGGTGGACGCCAAATATTACAAAGGTAATTATGGTGCAGAAAACACATTTTTAGTAAAAGACTAAATACTTTAAAATGAAATAAAACAGAAAAGAAAAATAAAGAAAAGAAAGAAAGAAAGAGAAAGGAAAACCCCCCAAACCCCCCTGGGCCATCTGGCCCAGCTAACCCACCTGGCCCATCCGGCCGAACCGGCCCGCCTCCCCCTGCCGCCTCCCTTCCCTGTTCCCCCGACCCGGGTCGGAACAGGGGCGCGTCCCCGCCGCACCCTCTCGCCGGCGACGACGAGGGGATAAGGTCGCCACGCCGCGCCCCCTCGGTCTCTCCTCCCACTCACCCCCATGCTCGCCTCGGTTCTTGCGCCTCCCACTCCCCTCCAGAGCCACCGCACCTCGCCCCCTCGTTCCCCACCGCAACCGAGCGCCGCCATGGCCTCGCCGCCGTAGTACTCGCGGCCACTGCGACCTCCAAGCCCTTCCGACGCGTCCGCTCGCTCCGCCTCCCTCGACTACGCCTCCACGTCAAGACGCAGGACGCCGAGCACCATCGAACGCTGCCCCAACCTCGTCTTCTTCCTCGGATCCCCGACGCATCTCCGACGAGCGCCGTCGACTCTCCGGCTACTAAACTCCCAAGGGCCATCTTGCGTGCCGCACGGTGAGCTCCCCATCTCCCGCCCATCTCCGTTAGCTCCCTCGCACGCCCTAGCTAGCTGCCGCCGAAGCACCCGAGCGCTCCGCCGCGGACCCCGTCGCCGACGAGTCTCCGGTGACCAAATGGTCACGGGCTCGTGTCGGTTACGCTCCTCATGCCGCGTAGATCCTCCCCAACCTCTCCATTTCTTCGCTAGCTCGCCCCAGCTCCACTCTCCTCGAGCTCCCGACTACGCCGCCACCTGCGCGCATCGCCGGCGCCCTTCCGGTGACCAAATGGTCACGGGGCCGAGCCCTTTGTGCTCAGCGCGTCGCGCAGCTCCACCCTAGCCTTCCCGCTCGCCCCGAAGCGCGCTGCGTCGCCGTCTTCGTCCGCGCCTGAACAGCAGCCCGCCGCGCTCGTCGCCGACGACCATTCCGGCCACCCCCGCCGTCGTGCTCCCCTCCATCGGACGTGGCGCGAAGAGGCCGTTCCAGAGAGCCTGGCCGCGCCCGATTTGGTGCCCCGTAGCGCGATTCCGGCGAGGGGCCGCCTCTATTGGGTCGCCGGAGTCGCTCCGGCACCGTCTGCCGACGTGGCTAGGCAGGCCCCACCCCTGGGTCGCTGCCTGTGGGCCTGGGGGCCCCAACTGGCCATGTTGACCAAGTCAACTTCGCTGACGTGGCAGCTACTGCCACTGACATGCGGGCCCCATGCCATAAAACAAATAAAAACAAATATATAAACTACTAATTAATTAAGTTAATTAACTAAAACCTAATTAGGCACTGACTGCTGGGGCCACCCACTAATTAACCCATTTTAGTTAGTTTTAAAACTCTGTTAAGGCCCTTGACGATGACATGTGGGTCCCACTGGACCCACCTGTCTGGTTTGACTGGTCAACCGACCAGTTGACCTGCTGACATCACTCTGATGTCATGCCTACGTCATCACACACTGTTTTGGATAATGTTGGAATTAAATATATAATTAAAATCAGAAAATGATTTAAATCTTTAGAAAATCATATCTTTTAATCCGTAACTCGGATGAAAATACTTTGTACATGAAAGTTGCTCAGAACGACGAGACGATTCCGGATACGCAACCCGTTCGTCCGCCACACCTCCCTAACCTATTGAACTCATAACTTTCCCCCTCCGGCTCCTCTGCCCGAAAACGCGAAACACCGGGGATACCTTCCCGGATGTTTCCCCCCTTCACCGGTATCACCTCATACCGCGTTAGGGCACCCCTAGCACCGTTACTTGTCTTGTCATGCATCGTTATGCATCTGTTTGCATTGTATTCATTGTTTCTTCCCCCCTCTTCTTCCGGTAGACACCGAGACCGACGCCGCTGCTACCCAGTACGACTACGGAGTTGACGACCCTTCTCTCTTGCCAGAGCAACCAGGCAAGCCCCCCCTTTGATCACCAGCTATCGCCTACTCTTCTCCCTACTGCTTGCATTAGAGTAGTGTAACATGTTACTGCTTTCCGTTAATCCTATTCTGATGCATAGCCTGTCCTTGCCACTACTGTTGATACCTTTACCTGCAATCCTAATGCTTAGTATAGGATGCTAGTGTTCCATCAGTGGCCCTACACTCTTGTCCGTCTGCCATGCTATACTACTGGGTCGTGATCACTTCGGGAGGTGATCACGGGCATATACTATATACTTTACACAGTTACATTACCTGTGGTATTGTTCGGAGTTGGGGGCTGAAGGGGCAGGTGGCTCCATCCCGGTAGAGGTGGGCCTGGGTTCCCGACGGCCCCCGACTGTTACTTTGAGGCGGAGCGACAGGGCAGGTTGAGACCACCTAGGAGAGAGGTGGGCCTGGCCCTGGTCGGCGTTCGCAGATACTTAACACGTTTAACAAGATCTTGGTATTTGATCTGAGTCTGGCTACTGGCCTATACGCACTAACCATCTACGCGGGGACAGTTATGGGCCCTCGACGTCGTGGTATCAGCCGAAGCCTTCGTGACGTCAGCAACGGAGCGGCGCGCGCTAGATTGGACTGGAACGCCTACTAGGCTAGGTCTGCTTCCGGCCGCCCATGCAACGTGCAGGTGTGCTAAGGGCGATGGGCCCAGACCCCTGGGCGCTTAGGTTTAGACCGGTGTGCTGACCTCTCTGTTGGTCTAGGTGGGGCTGCGATGTGTTGATCTTCCGAGGCCGGGCATGACCTAGAAAAGTGTGTCCGGCCAAATGGGATCGAGCGTGTTGGGTTATGTGGTGCACCCCTGCAGGGAAGTTAAACTATTCGAATAGCCGTGATCTTCGATAACAGGACGACTTGGAGTTGCACCTTGACCTTATGACAACTAGAACCGGATACTTAATAAAACACACCCTTCCAAGTGCCAGATACAACCAGTGATCGCTCTCTCACAGGGCGACGAGGGGAGGATCATCGGTTAGGGTTATGCTATGTGATGCTACTTGGAGGACTTCAGTCTACTCTCTTCTACATGCTGCAAGATGGAGGTGGCCAGAAGCGTAGTCTTCGACATGATTAGCTATCCCCCTCTTATTCTGGCTTTCTGCAGTTCAGTCCACCAATATGGCCCTTTACACATTTACCCATGCATATGTAGTGTAGCTCCTTGCTTGCGAGTACTTTGGATGAGTACTCACGGTTGCTTTCTCCCTCTTTTCCCCCTATCCCTTCTACCTGGTTGTCGCAACCAGATGTTGGAGCCCAGGAGCCAGACGCCACCTTCGACAATGACTCCTACTACACCGGAGGTGCCTACTACTACGTGCTGCCCGCTGACGACGACCAGGAATAGTTAGGAGGATCCCAGGCAGGAGGCCTGCGCCTCTTTCGATCTGTATCCCAGTTTGTGCTAGCCTTCTTAAGGCAAACTTGTTTAACTTATGTCTGTACTCAGATATTGTTGCTTCCGCTGACTCGTCTATGATCGAGCTCTTGTATTCGAGCCCTTGAGGCCCCTGGCTTGTAATATGATGCTTGTATGACTTATTTTATTTGTAGAGTTGTGTTGTGATATCTTCCCGTGAGTCCCTGATCTTGATCGTACACGTTTGCATGTATGATTAGTGTACGATTGAATCGGGGGCGTCACAGCCCCAGACACCCTCATTGCTTCACTGATGAGGTCCTGGATCACGAATTCCCCGAAGGATTCAAGCCCGTGAACATAGAATCATACGATGGGACCACGGACCCCGTGGTGTGGATCAAAGACTTCGTTCTCCACATCCATATGGCACGCGGAGATGACCTCCACGCCATCAAATACCTCCCTCTCAAACTCAAGGGGCCCGCTAGGCATTGGCTAAACAGTCTGCCTGACAATTCCATTGGCAGTTGGGAGGACTTGGAAGAGGCTTTCCTCGATAACTTCCAAGGTACATATGTTCGACCTCCGGACGCTGATGACTTAAGCCATATAGTCCACCAGCCCGGAGAGTCCACCAGGAAATTCTGGACAAGGTTCCTAACTAAAAAGAACCAAATCATTGACTATCCGGACGCTGAAGCTCTAGAAGCTTTCAAACATAGCATCTGCGACGAATGGCTCGCTCGCCACCTCGGCCAAGAAAAGCCAAAATCCATGGCGACCCTCACGGCACTAATGACCCGCTTTTGTGCGGGCGAGGACAGTTGGTTGGCCCATAGGAAAAACAATGCAAGCGATGCCGGCACCCCTGAAGTTAAAAATAACAAAGACAAGTCTTGACGCAATAGATACAAGCACCGGAAATAGCAGTGAAAACACCGAGGATACGGCGGTCAACGCCGGATTCAGTGGCTCTAAGTCCGATCAACGGAAGAAGCTGTTCCAAAAGAACAATTCGGGCCCATCCAGCTTGGACTGCATACTTGATCGTCCATACCAGACTCACGACACCCTCGACAAGCCTCCTAATCATACAAATAGAGAGTGATGGGTTTTCAAACAGGCCGGCAAATTAAACGCCGAGAATAGGGTAAAAGTATCGCAATGTGAGGATGATGACGAAGAGCCACGACAGCCGAACACAGGGGGACAGAAGAAGTTTCCCCCTCAGGTCAAAACAATGAACATGATATATGCCACCCACATCCCCAAGAGGGAGCGCAAGTGTGCGCTTATGGACGTCTACGCGATAGAGCCAGTCTCCCCAAAATTCAACCCATGGTCGTCGTGCTCGATCATTTTCGATCGCCGGGACCACCCGACCAGTATCCGTCACGGGGGGCTCAGCCACACTAGTCTTAGACCCAATAATTGATGGGTTTCACCTGACTCACGTCCTCATGGACGGTGGTAGCAGCCTCAATCTGCTCTATCAGGATACAATGCGGAAAACGGGCATTAACCCATCAAGGATCAAGCTTACAAGGACTACCTTTAAAGGAGTCATACCAGGTGTAGAGGCCCGCTGTACAGGCTCAATCACATTATAGGTTGTCTTCAGATCTACGAACAACTTTCGAAGTGAGGAGTTAATCGTCGATATCGTCCCATTCCGCAGTGGCTATCATGCACTGCTCGGATGAACTGCGTTTGCCTGATTCAACGCAGTGCCACACTATGCTTATCTCAAGCTCACGATGCCTGGTCCATGCGGCGTTATAACAGTCAATGGCAATACGGAACACTCTCTCTGTACAGAAGAGCACACAACTGCCCTAGCAGCAGAAGTACAAAGAGGCCTTCTCAAGCAGACCCTTCATTCGGCTGACGAGCCCGCGGACATCCTTAAGAGGGTCCGAACTACTCTGCAGCAGGAGAGCTCGGCTCGTCAGGAGATCGACTAGCAATCCGGCCTATGTCTCAGTCCCAATCAAGTGGTGGCATTCGTGCCGCGTGTACATAACTACGCACTTAAAATTCCATGGGCATTGACGGAGGCACAGACAACTTGTGATCCATGGCACGGCTCAACCGACATCGGATACACACATACTTTCACTTTTACTTGTTTTCCTTTCAGGTCTCAATCCCACAGGCCCCATCGGGGGGGTCTGGTCATCGATCCTCTTGTAGGATAAATACACCAAGACGGCGAGAAGCGCGGACATATGGGGAACTTTTTAGGTGATTCCGTTAATGATAACTCTACCTATTTTCCAGGACCCATATGCAGCTCTCCCTGGTTTCGACATGTTAAATAGCCTATTGCTTATTGCACTATTTGTATCAATGCGCCTTGACGTACTAATTACATTACAATGAAAACAGTGTGTAGCTGGAGCTTTAGGACCCTAGCTTTTTACCTTTAAGTCTTTTCTGTTTTCTTTCTCTCTTTTCTTTTTCAGATTCCCTGTGGATAACCCTATCAAGTAGCACCCGTACACTTTGGTACGTTTGACGTTTGCCAGGGGCTTTATAGCACCTTACACTATGACAACAAAAGTCCGAACACTTTCTATAAGTATAATTCGGCACCCCGAATTTAGCATTATATGCATTGGCTCCGAATCATGTCTTTGGTCAATAGTTGGGTTGCCCGGCTCCTATGCTTGCTACCCTACGTTCCGCTACATCGGCTAGGGTAGTAAAGGGAGAACTACTGTGATTGTGTCCTGGTCTAAACTAGATGAGCACCTCAGTAGAGAAAGCCGAAAACTGACTGTCATGATGCGGCGAGAGCTGGTCAGCTGTTCGGAGGTCTCAAATCGTTGGAGATTTTTCCGCATTTCGTGAAGGATCGGTACTTCCCGATCAGACGCTGACAGCACTCTGGTTCGTATACCAGGGGCTGCGCCTATGTTTTATTATAAAACTCATATGGCTAAGTGAGGGCGTTCAAGCCGTATAGTCTGGTTGCCTGGTTCGTTGCGCTAAACAACTCCTTCAAGGACCATATAATTGGATCGAGATTGTTCAGATTCCATCCCGAACACCTTCGTACTACCTACGCGAGGGCTGAAGCCGCCGACTAGTTAACCCTCAGATTTCATACAACATGGCCGCACAGGAGGAAACAATCAAAACATAATAAAAATTATATATTACAAGGCGGATTTGTTCATACAAGGCAAAACATGGATGTATTCATTCGAGAATAATGTCCTTCCCGCACTGCGTTGCTACAAGTCGAGATCCCTCTAGGACATCCGCAAAATATCGCTCGGGTGTGCGGTGCTCCTTTCCCTCCGGCGGCCCTCTGGCCACCTCGACGGCATCCATCTTCGCCCACCACATCTTGCAACGAGTGAAGGCCATGCGGGCACCCTCGATGCAGACTGATCTCTTGACGATGTCTAGCCGCGGACAAGCCTCCACCACCCGCTTCACAAGGCCGAAATAACTACTAGGTACTGCTTCGGTCGGCCATAATCGGATTATGAAATCCTTCATGGCCAGTTCAGCCACCCTATGCAGCTTGACCAACTGCTTCAGTTGATCGGAAAAGGCCACCGGATGTTCTGACACAGCATACTACGACCAGAACAGCTTCTCCGAAGAATCCCCTTCCTTGGATCGGAAGAACTCTGCAGCATCGGATACACTGCGCGGCAGATCCACAAAAGCCCCTAATCAACTCCGAATCCGGGTTAGTAAAAGGTACTTCCTCTCCACATACTTGCTTTGCATGTTAAATGCCTTACCCGTTGCGATCTTCTTCGCCTCCTGGATCTCCTGGAGAGCGTCCCGGGCCCCATTCCGTGCGGCCTCTGAGCTCTGACGAGCCTTGGTAAGTTCAGCCTCTCGAGCCGATGCCTCGTGCTCCAAAACTTCACACTTCTTCACCACGTCTTGGAGCTCCTGCTGGACCTCCCCGACCCGAGCCTTGAGCTTCTTACGGGCGGCTTGCTGTTGGACATCCTTCCCCTTGGCTTCGGCTAGGGCCTTTCTCACGGCCTCGACCTCGGTCGTCGCTTCTGTACAAATCATGGCATTTTGGTCATTGCATACAATTTTCTTCTTTTTGAATATATAACAGGTTATTGCTTACCTTGTTTCTCCTGGAGCCGCCTCTTCACTTGGCCTAGCTCCTCCTCGGCCTCCGCCAGTTTTTGCTTCAGTCCAGAAACTTCGGAAGTATGCGAGGCCGCGGCTAGCAACAACGCCTGCATTTCAGAAAAATTAAGTTAGTTTCCTGTTAAAACAAGATTGATCCTCTGTCCAGCCTTTTCTTTCCGAACATCGGAAAGTGTCTCAGGGGCTACTGGTCTACACTGGGATTTTCTCCTTGTACGTCGTCTCTTAAATCAAAACCTGTCAGCAAACTGCTGCAAGCTTCGGTTAATCCGCTCTTGGCAGACTGAACCTTTTCAATCACCACACCCATAAGGGCACAATGCTCATCCATAATGGAAGCGCCTCTTAGCGCCTCCAGCAGGTTATCCGGTGCCCCTGGTTGGACAGGGGTCACCGGCGGAACAGGCATCCCCCTTCTTTCGAAGGATGGTGCATGGTGGATTTCGGAGCCGCCTCGGTCTCCGGAATTGAGTCCGGTTGAGGGCCAAACTGTGTATGGCCCTCCCCGCCAGTCTCATTGGGGATTGAGTCCCCTTGGTGTTCGGCGACAGGGGTTTCGCCTTCGGGCGCCTCCTGAGCCTCTCCCCCGCCAGAGACAGTCCTTCGGGACAGCACGTCCGCATCCTCCTTGGTCTTGGGGGAGTGTGTGTCTGGCAGGGAGTCGCTGGCCATCGCCTTGGAATCCAGCGAGCCTCCTGACAAGTATTGCCGGGAGCTGTTGTGGGGCGGACTACAATAACATTTGCCAATCATTTCAATACAATGAGGAGGAGATACTTTATGGGCGGATAAGGTGGTAGTACTTACGATGCGGCCCGAGGCTTAGCACGGAGGTGTCTCTCCGGACTGTCATCAACGTCCCATCGGAGTTACCCGTTAGGGAGCCCTTCCCCTTTTTGGGTGCCTCCGCCTCTAGAGTTGTGGAGGCCGCCCTCTTCTTCCCCCCCTATCGAGGGGAGAGTCGCTCTCCTCCTCCTCCTCCTCCTCATCCGTGTCGTCTTCGGCGGCGGGGGAATGGGCCTTGTCTTCAGACACCGCGTCCGAAGTGCCCTTGCGGCAGGGGCCACTCCAGACTCCCTTGGCCATTCCTGTGGCCTTCTTCTCTGGTGCCTTGTAAGGCACCGGCTCCAGCATCTTGGCTAAACGCGGAGTGACTGGCTCTTCGAGCAGGGGAGCCGGACACCGAATCTTCTTCGCCTGCTTCAACCAGTACTGAAAAAGCAATGGTAATGAAAGCATTAGGTATCACCCTTGAAACAAGCATGTAAGGGATGTGTTAAAAATAACATACCTCGTTGGGGAGGTGATTTATGTCGTGGCCACAATCTGAATCGGTGGTCGGCGGTATCTCGTTGCCCTTGAAAAGCAACTTCCAGGCATCTTCATGAGTCGTTTCGAAGAGCCTCACCAAGGTATGGTGTTTCTTCGGATTGAAGTCCCATAGAGGATGGCTTCGGCTCTGGCAGGGGAGGATCCAGTGCACCAGCATCACTTGGATTATGTCGATGAGCTTGATATCCCTATCGATCATGCTTTGGATGCACGTTTGAAGCGCAATTAGCTTGTCCGACGAACACCAGCTTGGGCTCTTCTCGACCCAAGAGGTGAGCTGCACGGGAGCGCCGAAGTTGAATTCGGCAGCTGTGGCCCAGGTGACGTCGTGGGGTCCGGTGATGTAGGACCATAGCTTCTGCCATTCCTTGATAGATTTCACGAATGTGCCTTTTGGCCAAGAAACATTGGTGAGCTTGCTCACCATTGCGCCCCCCGCACTCTACGTGTTGTCCGTCCACCACCTTGGGCTTCATGTTGAAGGTTTTGAGCCATAACCCAAAGTAGGGGTGGATGCGGAGGAAGGCCTCGCACACGATGATGAATGCCGAGATATTGAGGAAGGAGTTCGGGGATAGATCATGGAAATCTATCCCGTAGTAGAACATAATCCCACGGACGAAGGGGTGGAGTGGAAACCCTAGCCTGCGGAGGAAGTGAGGGATTAACACTACCCTCTCGTTGGGCTTCGGTGTGGGGATGATCTGTCCCCGGGCTGGAAGACGGTGGGCGATTTCCTTCGCCAGGTACCCAGCCGCCCGAAGCTCGGCGACGTTCTCCTCCTTAACGGAGGAGGCCATCCACTTGCCTTGACCTTCGGATCCGGACATGGTTGAGTGCTTTCTCGAGACAAGGGTAATGAGAACTTGGGCACTAGAGCTCAAGGTCGGAGAGGCAGGAGGAAAGCGTGGGGGAAGAAGGAGGAATCTTATCTCCTTATAAGGGCGGTCAATATCGAACGCCCCCCATTCGCCTTAAAATTCGCCTGCTCCCAAGGGCTGTGTACACGGCACAGTTGGGTTACCCACGCCCGTATTGATGAGAATCCTGTGATAAGGGGACATGATCTCTACTTTGACAAGACGTGCCAATGACAACCGTGTCTCGAAACATGGGGCGAAAAACGATTCGAAATTATGACCGGACAGGCGTGACGTCACATTACTAAAGTTGTCAGCAGATGGGACTCGTGTGTTATTATATTCTCTCTATGGTTGTGTGCGGTGTGTTTTACAGGTCTAGACACATTTGTTTCATCCGAAGACTATTTTTTGGAGTTCGGAAGGAGGAACCTGCCTTGCAATGCCAAAGACAGCACTACGCGTCGGATACCTTGTCATTGAAACCAGGTTCAGGGGCTACTGAGGGAATCCTGGACTAAGGGGTCCTCGGGCGTCCGACCTGTTATCTATGGGCCAAACTGATGGGCTGTGAAGATATGAAGACCGAAGACTACACCGGTGTCTGGATAGGACTCTCCTTGGCGTGGAAGGCAAGCTTGGCGAACAACTATGAAGATTCCATCTTATGTAACCGACTCTATGTAACCCTAGACCCCCCGATGTCTATATAAATCGGAGGGTGTAGTCCGAATAGGGGATACTCAATAGCGTAGTCATACATGCTAGACTTCTAGGGTCTAGCTATTACGATCTCATGGTGGATAAACTCTTGTAACACTCATATTCATCAAGATCAATCAAGAAGGAAGTAGGGTATTACCTCCATAGAGAGGGCCCGAACCTAGGTAAACATCGTGTCCCCGGTCTCCTGTTACCATCAACCTTAGACGCACAATTCGGGACCCCCTATCTGAGATCCGCCGATTTTGACACCGACAGGCGCCACCCCCTTTCCAAGTCCTATTCGGCCTCCTTCCCTATGGGGGCCACGCCACCCCTTTGTGGGCTGGTGGGCCTCCCTCCTATGGCCCATGTGGCCCATATCTTCCCTCAAGGGGTTCCGGTAACCCCCCCGGTACTCTGATATGTACCCGATACATCCCGGAACACTTCTGGTATCCGAATACTATCAACAAATATATCAATATTTACCTCTTGACCATTTCGAGACTCCTCGTCATGTCCGTGATCTCATCCGGAACTCCGAACAACATTCGGTCACCAAATCACATAACTCATATAATACAAATCATCATCGAACATTAAGCGTGCGGACCCTCCGGGTTCAAGAACTATGTAGACATGACTGAGACTCCTCTCCAGTCAATAACCAATAACAGAACCTGGATGCTCATATTGGTTCCCATATATTCTACGCAGATCTTTATCGGTCAAACCATAATGACAACATACGTTATTCCCTTTGTCATCGGTATGTTACTTGCCCGAGATTCGATCGTCGGTACCTCCATACCTAGTTCAATCTCGTTACTAGCAAGCATCTTTACTCGTTCCGTAATGCATCATCCCGCAACTAACTCATTAGTCACATTGCTTGCAAGGCTTATTATGATGTGCATTACCGAGAGGGCCCAGAGATACCTCTCCGATACTCGGAGTGAGGAATCCTAATCTTGATCTATGCCAACCCAACAAACACCTTCAGAGATACCTGTAGAGCATCTTTATAATCACCTAGTTACGTTGTGAGTTTTGATAGCACACAAGGTATTCCTCTGGCACCCTGGAGTTGCATAATCTCATAGTCAAAGGAATATGTATAAGTCGTGAAGAAAGCAATATCAATAAAACTTAATGATCATTATGCCAAGCTAACGGATGGGTCTTGTCCATCACATCATTCTCCCAATGATGTGATCTCGTTAATCAAATGACAACATATGTATATGGTTAGGAAACTTAACCATCTTTGATCAACGAGCTAGTCTAGTAGAGGCTTACTAGGGACACTGTGTTTTGTCTATGTATCCACACATGTATCAAGTTTGCGGTTAATACAATTCTAGCATGAATAATAAACATTTATCATGATATAAGGAAATATAAATAACAACTTTATTATTGCCTCTAGGGCATATTTCTCCTTCTCTAGAAAGGATCCATTCTTAACGACAGCTTAGGTTTCTTGCTAAACCACAGTTCATACGGTGTCGTCTCAACGGATTTAGATGGTGCCCTATTTAAAGTGAATGCAACTGTCTCTAATGCGTAATCCCAAAATGATAGTGGTAAATCAGTAAGAGACATCATAGATCACACCATTCTAATAAAGTACAGTTACGACGTTCACACACACCATTACACTGTGGTGTTCCAGGTGGCGTGAGTTGTGAAACCATTCCACATTGTTTTAAATGAAGGACAAACTCTTAACTCAAATATTCGCCTCCGCGATCAGATCGTAGAAACTTTATTTTCTTGTTACGATGATTCTCCACTTCATTATGAAATTCTGTGAAATTTTCAAATGTTTCAGACTTGTGTTTCATTAAGTAGATATACCCATATCTGCTCAAATCATCTGTGAAGGTTAGAAAATAACGATACCCGCCGCGAGCCTCAACACTCATCGGACCACATACATCGGTATGTATTATTTCCAATAAGTCAGTGGCTCACTCCATTGTTCCAGAGAATGGAGTTTTAGTCATCTTGCCCATGAGGCATGGTTCGCAAGCATCAAATGATTCAGATTCAAGTGATTTCAAAAGTCCATCTGCATGGAGTTTCTTCATGTGCTTTACACCAATATGACCTAAACGGCAATGCCACAAATATGTTGCACTACCATTATCAATTTTGCATCTTTTGGCATCAATATTATGAATATGTGTATCACCACGATCGAGATTCAACAAAAATAGACCACTCTTCAATGGTGCATGACCATAAAAGATATTACTGCTATAAATAGAACAACCATTATTCTCTGATTAAAATGAATAACCGCCTCGCATCAAACAAGATCTAGATATAATGTTCATGCTTAACGCTGGCACCAAATAACAATTATTCATGTCTAAAACTAATCCCGAAGGTAGATGTAGATGTAGCGTGCTAACAGCGATCACATCGACCTTGGAACCATTCCTGACGTGCATCGTCACCCCGTACTTAGCCAATCTTCATTTAATCCGTAGTCCCTGTTTCGAGTTACAAATATGAGCAACCGAATTGGTATCAAATACCCAGGTACTACTATGAGCATTAGTAAGGTACACATCAATAACATGTATATCAAATATACCTTTGTTCACTTTGCTATCCTTCTTTTTTGCCAAATACTTGGGGCAGTTCCGGTTCCAGTGACCAGTCCCTTTGCAGTAGAAGCACTCAGTTTCAGGCTTGGGTCCAGACTTGGGCTTCTTCCTGGGAGTGACAACTTGCTTGCCATTCTTCTTGAAGTTCCCCTTATTTCCCTTGCCCTTTTTCTTGAAACTAGTGGTCTTGTTAACCATCAACACTTGATGCTCTTCCTTGATTTCTACCTCCGCAGCTTTGAGCATTGCGAAGAGCTCGGGAATTGTCTTATCCATCCCTTGCATATTATAGATCATCACGAAGCCTTTGTAGCTTGGTGGCAGTGATTGAAGAGCTCTGTCAATAACACTATCATCCAGAAGATTAACTCCCAGCCGAGTCAAGTGGTTATGATAACCAGACATTATGAGTATGTGTTCATTGACAGAACTATTCTCCTCCATTTTGCATATATAGAACTTGTTGGAGACTTCATATCTCTCAACTCGGGCATTTGCTTGAAATATTAACTTCAATTCCTGGAACATCTCATATGGCCCATGACGTTCAAAACGTCTTTGAAGTCCCGATTCTAAGCTGTAGAGCATGTCACACGAACTATAGAGTAGTCATCAGACCGTGTCTGCCAGACATTCAAAGCGCCTACATTAGCGGGAGGGGGCTTGTCACCTAGCGGTGCATCAAGGACATAATTCTTCTGTGCAACAATGAGGATAATCCTCAAGTTATGGACCCAGTCCGTGTAGTTGCTACCATCTTCTTGCAACTTAGCTTTCTCCAGGAACGCATTAAAATTCAAGGGAACGGTAGCACGGGCCATTGATCTACAATATAGATATGCAAAAACTATCAGGACTAAGTTCATGATAATTTAAGTTCAATTAATCATATTACTTAAGAGATCCCACTTAGATAGACATCCCTCGAGTCATCTAAATGATCACGTGATCCATATCAACTAAACCATGTCGAACATCACGTGAGATGGAGTAGTTTTCAATGGTGAACATCTCTATGTTGATCATATCTACTATATGATTCATGTTCGACCTTTCGGTCTCCAGTATTCCGAGGCCATGTCTGTACATGCTAGGCTCGTCAAGTTTAACCCGAGTATTCTGCATGTGCAAAACTGTCTTGCACCCATTGTATGTGAACGTAGAGCTTATCACACCCAATCATCATGTGGTGTCTCGGCACGACGAACTATCGCAACGGTGCATACTTAGGGAGAACACTTATACCTTGAAATTTTAGTGAGGGGTCATCTTATAATGCTACTGCCGTACTAAGCAAAATAAGATGCATAAAAGATAAACATCACATGCAATCAAAATATGTGACATGATATGGCCATCATCATCTTGTGCCTTTGATCTCCATCTTCAAAGCACCGTCATGATTTCCACCATCACTGACTTGACACCTTGATCTCCATCGTAGCGTCGTTGTCGTCTCACCAACTATTGCTTCTACAACTATCACTAACGCATAGTGATACAATAAAGCAATTACATGGCGATTGCATTTCATACAATAAAGTGACAACCATAAGGCTCCTACCAGTTGCCGATAACTTTTACAAAACATGATCATCTCATACAATAACATATATCACATCATGTCTTGACCATATCACATCACAACATGCCCTGCAAAAACAAGTTAGACATCCTCTACTTTGTTGTTGCAAATTTTACATGGCTGCTATGGGCTTCTAGTAAGAACCGTTCTTACCTACGCATCAAAAGCTCGCCATTTTAACCTTCAACAAGGACCAGCCGTAGTCAAATCCGATTCAACTAAAGTTGGAGAAACAGACACCCGCCAGCCACCTTTATGCAAAACTAGTTGCATGTCTGTCGGTGGAACCGGTCTCATGAATGTGGTCATGTAAGGTTGGTCCTGGAGGCTTCATCCAACAATACCACTGAATCAAAATAAGATGTTGGTGGTAAGCCGTATGACTATCACCGCCCACAACTCTTTGTGTTCTACTCATGCATATCATCTACGCACAGACCTGGCTCAGATGCCACTGTTGGGAATGTAGCATGCAATTTCAAAATTTCCTACGCTCATGCAAGATCTATCTAGGAGATGCATAGAAACGAGAGGGGGAGAGTGTGTCCACGTACCCTCGTAGACCAAAAGCGGAAGCATTTGTTAACGCGGTTGATGTAGTCGAACTTCTTCTCGTTCCGACCGATCAAGCACCGAACGTATGGCACCTCCAAGTTCTGCACACGTTCAGCTGGATGACGTCCCTCAAACTCTTGATGCAGCAAAGTGTCGAGGGAGAGTTTCGTCAGCACGATGACGTGGTGACGGTGATGGTGACGTGATCCATGCAGGGCTTCGCCTAAGCACTACGTGAATATGACCGGAGGCGTAAACTGTGGAGGGAGGGCGCCGCACATGGCTTGGAACAATTGATGTGTGTTTTAGGCCCCCCACGTATATAAAGGAGGGAGGGGAGGAGGCCGGCCCTAGGCTTGCCCCAAGTAGGAGGAGTCCTACTTGGGCTCCTAGTAGGATTTGCCCCCTGTCACATCCCTAGTTCTGGTCTGCCTAGTGCTTGCATTAGAGTGATGCATCATGTTTATTTTCCTGAAACTTGAAATGGGGATGGCATAAACCCCTTGCACCTTTTAACTCCACTAGGGTTTACTAAAATATTTCTTCAATGAACCGGAGATGCCCTTCTAAAATGTTCATCATCTTTGCCTTGGTCTAGAACCTCTGACAAAAATGGTGCACACTTTTCTAGGACACCATAAGGTCACTGGATTAAATCATATGTTATTTGCATTTGGACATTTAAATGCTATAAAATATTTTAAATGTCCAAATAATCATAAACTAAAATGTTTACTGTTGGATATATTCCAAACAGTGGGCATGATAAGTTTCATGATTTTTGAGTTAGTTTTAGTATTTTTAATAAAGCTCTAAAGTTGCAGAAAAATAGAAAAACAGAAAATAAAAGAGAGAGAAGAGAACCCATCTGGAGGCCCACTTACCTCAGCTCCTGTCGTCTTCCTCCTGTCGTCTTCCTCCTCAGGCCAGTAGGCAGGGCGTGTGCCCGACGCGCGCTCGCACGCGCCGAGCCACCTCCTGCTTCCCCGGGGCGCCTTGAGCCTTCCGTAGCGCCACGCCACCCCCAGACCCGTTCAGATCGATCTCTCCCTCGCTCTCCCCCACGTCCGTTTCCCGCCCATGGCCGAAGCCTCCATGGATGCGCCGCCGTAACCCCGCGCCCACAGCCACCCTCTCGCCCTCTGCCTTGCCCAACGAGCTCCGCCTCGGCCCCTCGTCCTCTGCACCAAGCCAGGCGCCGCCAGGAGCTCCGTGACGATGAGCCCGAGCTCTTCTTCCTCCCTCGGCTGCCAAGATCGCCGGCGACCGCATGCCGTCACCGACCCTTCCCTGAGCCTATCGAGCTTCTCTACGTGACCGCTGTGAGCTACCGCTTTGACCCCCTCTTCCCTCCTAGATTGCGCCTTGTAGCCCTCGTTCTCACCGGAGCCGAAGCTCGCCGCCGCCGCGCCATGTTGCCGCCGTGGCTATAGCCACTGGAGCTCCCACCTAAGTACGGCACCAAGCTCTGAGTGACCCCATGAGACCGTAGCCACCAACATCTCCCCCTCTCGTGCACCGCAACCCCAAACCCGCAACCCACCATGCTCTGGCCGCCGCCATTTTGGTCGTCGTCGTTGACCCCGTCCACCCCCGCTCGAACCACGGCCACCCACGGATGCCCCTCGTCCCCAGCTTCATGCAGATGGCCTCCGCCGTCCATTTGGTCACCGGAGCGCGAATTCCATGCTGCCCCGCCGCGTCTGGTCATCATCGTCGTTTAAACGTCGGTGGTTTGACCCCGCTGACCAGGGGTTTGACCTCCCCTGTGTCAATGACAGGTGGGGCCAACCCCTGACTAACCCTGGTTAGATTTCAATTAGCGTTAATTAACAATGTTAACTAGACCAGACACTGACATGTGGGCCCAAGCCTTAACTAATCTAGATTAAGATTAGTTTAATGCTAATTTACTCTATTAATTGGGTTAGCCACCGACAGGCGGGTCCCACTGGTCAGGTTTGACCTGGACCGCCCCTGTTGACTCGTTGATGGCACAGTGACATAATGCTGATGCAATAAAGCATTTTCTGGATTTAGTTTATTTTAAATAACCAAGAAATTCCAAAAAATGTTATAAACTTTAGAAAATCATAGAAAATAATCTACAACTCCAAATGAAAAAAATTATATATGAAAAATTATCAGAAAAATCTAAAGAATCTGTTTATGGCATTTTAATGCATGTTTGAGCAACCCAAAGCTATTGTATATGACAATTTGAATTAATGGCATTTGAAATGCCTTATGTGGAGTTCGAATTTGAACCTAGGGTTCAAACCAACTTCATTTAATATGGTTGCTAGTTGCATTAGCTAAATCAACAGCATATTGCCATATCACATTCATGCATCATATTGTTGCATTGCATTGATTGTGTTTCCTCTCTGTTGCCGGTAATTGTCCCCCTTCAGTAGATGTTGTTCCTGCGATGAGTTCGATGACACCGATGAAGAGATATACTATCTTCAGAAGTGCCAGGCAAGCGAAACCCCCTTGTTCATTCCGATACAATCCCACTCTCTCGCTCCTGCTCTCTTTTACTGCATTAGGACAACAATGATTCAACTGGTACATGCCGTGGTAGTTGAACCCCTTTTCGTCTGCATGACTTGTCATTGCCACAGTAAATAGATGAAACCCACTAGCATGAGTAGGAGTTGTTTGAGCCCTGATGTGCCTATTCATTCATGCTTGTTTGTCATGCCTGCTACTGCTTAGAGTTGAGTCAGGTCTGATTCATCGGGGATGAATTAGAGGCGTGTGAACATGTCCTACTGTTGAGAGCTAAGTGTGTGAAGACGATTTGGTAAAGGTATGGATGAGAGGCCATGTAGGACTACATGGTGGGTTGTTTCATTGAAGCCGTCCTTAGGAACTAAGTTCTGTGTTTGTGATCCATGAACAACTACTACAATGCATTGGGCCCGAAACCAATGGACCCTCTCAAGTTATTAACTGCCCTTGCCCTCTGTCCAGGAGTTGCAACTAGTTTCTGGTGTTTGTAGGATATGTGTTGGAGGTCGTGCGTAGTGCTGACCCTAGGGATGGGCTATGATGCGGTAGATACACCATGGCCGGGTATGCCGGGCGCCTGTTTGGTGTCACGGAACCTTGTACACATCGTTTGGGGCTGTGAGAGAAACCCCGGCCGGATCTCCTCGCGGATGGAAACCCAATAGGCGAGAAACCTAGACTAGAGATTTGTGTGGTTAGTCGGGTCGTGGCCGACTCCCTCGCTAGGCTTCCGCTTGAAGGTTGCCGAGATGCACGACATGTACATGGTGGTAAGTGGCGAGAGCGTGTGTTAAGTACAGCCCTGAAGGGTTATAAACGATCTATTCGAATAGCCGCGTCCGCGGTAAAGGACCTCTGGGTTGCTTGTACAGTTCATAGACAAGTGAAAGTGGTTACTCTAAAGTGCGCAAGATAAGCGTGAGTGCTATGGATTACCTTCTCATGGGGAGACAGGAGCGGATCCATAGTGGTGTATTGATTGGTGAATATGTGGACTCGTGTGCGCCACCCCAAAAGAGTTACTTGCAGTCGTAATATAGGATAGCCACCGAGTCAAAGCTGGCTTGCTGCAGTTAAACTCCACCACCCCCTTTGTTGATACTGATGCATATGTAGATAGTTCTGATTTAAGTCTTGCTGGGTACGTTTGTACTCACGTTTGCTTAATTTATGTTTTTGCAGAGAGACTTCAGTCTTGCTAGCAGTTCCGTGTGGACTTTGATGTTTAGCTTGATACCTCAGCTACGATCTTGTGCCCTCGGTAGGATCTGGTAGATAGTCAGGCTTCTCAGCCTTTTTTCATTTGTAGATGTCTGTACTCAGACATGTTAAGCTTCTGCATGTGCTTTGACTTGTATGCTCTGAATGTTGGGTCATGAGACCCATGTTTGTAATATCTCGCTCCTCGGAGCCTATTGAATAAATACTTTGACTCATAGAGTTATGTTGTGATGCCATGTTGTATTTGCACATATCGAGCATATTATGTCTATGATTTGAAATGCTTGGTATGTGTGGGATCCGACAACCTAGTTGTTTATCCTTGGTAGCCTCTCTTACCGGGAAATGTCTCCTAGTGCTTCCAGTGAGCCATGGTAGCTTGCTACTGCTCCAGAACACTTAGGCTGGCCGGCATGTGTCATTCTTCGTTCTTGTGTCTGTCCCTTCGAGAAAATGTCATGCGGTGTCTCCACAGTCCTGTTAGCCTGCTACAGCCCGGATTCTCCGGAGTCCTGTTAGCCCAGCTGCTACAGCTTGGATTCACTCGCTGATGATCGTCACGTTCGTTGCTGGGTCATGTATGCCTGTCCCTGTAAGTTAGTGCCACTTTGGGTTTACGACTAGTCATGTCGGCCCGGGTTCTTTGTCATATGGATGCTAGCAACACTATCATATACGTGAGCCAAAAGGCGCAAACGGTCTCAGGTCAGGTAAGGTGGCACCCGTGGGAATACCGTGCATGAGGCCGCAAAGTGATATGATGTGTTACATGCTAGATCGGTGTGACTTAGGATCGGGGTCCTGACAGCTTTGGTATCAGATTCTGACTGCGTGTAGGATTACCAAGCCAATTTGGTCGAAGTTGAGTCTAGAAATTCTTCAGTTATGTAAGGGAATTGATTGTGGGATGGAACGTAAGGCTCTTTTTACTCCTTATACCTTATGCCCTTCTGATCCGAGTCATCCTATCTTTCATACGGGGTTAAGGAACTAGGCTCTCTCTTCTTTCTATCAGGATCACGTGTTACTAATCTGTAGACTTATAGGAATGATGAATTCAAGTCTCAGTTCAGTTTCTTCTACTTCTGTATGTTCATAGCTAGCCTCAGAACCTTGATATTGTGATGTTGAGTGGTCATGCCACTATTTTGCAGGATGTCTCAAATCTTTTGAGCATTTACAGTCGTTATGATGTCTGAGTCATCCTAGGTTTCTAAATAGTCTGATGCACTTGCAAATCATTCCTCCATGTTCCCGATGTTTCTTTGGGCCAGATTAACCACACTAACTAGTGCGTTGAGGTACTCCACTACCTCGACCTATATGTTGGAGCTATTATTATGACCCTAGGTGTCCTAGAGGATCACCTAGTAATCTAGCCATGTTTTGTGTTCCCAGTGTGATGATTCTGGCCGTCATTCTCAGAAGCATCCTGTGATGCCATTTAGTAGTAGGTATTCCACTCCTGGGTTTTGACCCAAGATTCGCCTTACTTCATGTTGATAGTGTTTGCTAGTTCCTTTAGGATATTAGTAACCTTTGTGATAGTCCTCGAGCTCTGTGGTATCTCATTCTTCCAATACCATGAACCATCATGGCAGAAGTTCTTTTAAATCAAAAGATCACAACCAGGGTGCTCTTAATGAGTACACCATTCATATTGTGACTCTGCCAGTTCTACCTTTCTGCATGGGTTATCCAGAAGAAATATGTTGAACTCGTTCGACATGCTAATCTATGCACCCACAACTCAGAAAATCATACATTCCTTTGAGTTGTCCCTCTTTAGTTGTTTCCTGACCTTCGTCTATCAATTGATAGTCTAGAGTTTGCGTGCATTCATGCTCATCGATGCCTATTATTCTTGTGGTCCGTCAAGCCATTCTATCCCAGAATGACTAGGAGAAACAAACTCCAGTACCTCATCCATTCCTAGGATTGGGTCAAAGTAGTTGTATTCCACAGATCAAATTGCCAATCCAGCCTTTGATCTGTTCTACCTTGGAGTGTCACCCTCTTTCATATCAGGAATGACGTGAGAATTGCACAATCTCTTATGAATTCTTGATGCAGTGATACTCCTCGCCATCATTGTCCATTCCTTGGTTTTCGTGTTGTTGCAACCGGAATACCGACAAGTGAATTGTGATGTGTGAAATCAATACTCCTAGCAACCATGTTGCTTGGTAGTTAATGGACATTAATTCCATTCTTAGTGTGTTGGTTATCGAATCATTATTCTTGGATTGATTGTGCTACCTTGTCCTTATTTCTGGTGCTCTCTTCGATCCTTGAGTTAGGATTGAATCCCTTGCTCTTCTGATCATGTCGTCTTGCCTTGAAAAGCAAGATTGTTCTCGAGCTTAATAACAAATCGGTGGTTCATGATTTTCCGGATATCTTCTCGGAAGTATTATCAGGTTGTCACCTGACCGCTATGTTGAGTTCATGATCAAGTTGGTTTTTCCATAAACCACCCTTTCTCCAAGGATCTGTGTTGGATACCCCTGAGCTAGTTGGATAAGCTAAACAATAAGTTGGAGAGTTGGAAGATAAAAGCTTTATCTGACTCGGTTCATTCAAAGGGATATCTTTTGTTTGTGTGTGTATTGAACAAAAGATGATATCTTCATCGATTGACACTCATGATCAGTTGTTGGATCTATTATCTTACCAATCTTTGATTTGAGTATGTGCTATCATCGAATCAAATGAGAACCAATGGTGTTCGTAATGTTGTCTTACCCATGGTTGTTTCCTCGGGCATACACCGTTATGTCCTTTGGTCTGACCGATGCTATCGCCTTGTTCACATAGTCGTGGAATTCCATCTTATGAAAATCTTGATAAATTGTTGTTGAGCCCATCGACAACATCCTTACTTTCTCCATGATTTTGTTGGACATTAAGCTAGTGTTGGAAACTTCTGTAAGCATTATCTTTGTGTTAGCTCATGAAGTGTATGTTTTGATGCAAGAAGTGACTTTCCCTAATTCATGTGCATTTGATGCAAGTTGCCGCCATGAATTTGAGAAAGGTTTGTTTTGCTTCCTCTGGAATCATCCCAAGTCAGTCATGCATATGTGTGAAGTATTCTGTGGTCTAGAGACTTGCAACCTTCATTCTATAAGTATCCCTAGCACACCAAACCACTAATTGAATTGTTCAAGGAGAAGAAGTTCCTTCTTAAGAGCATGCCTTATGCAAGGACTTTGATATCCTCGATGATGGTTTCCCACCTGAACTCGATAGTGTTTTATTATAAGACTACTATGTGGTCATGCTTGTCTTCGACGTCGTGTTCACAGGAATGTAGCAGAACTAGATCATGTTTTGGAGCTTGCTATCGTAGTTCATTTCCCGAGAATCTCGCAAGGTCATCTCTATCGGGACCCCGATTCTAAGTCACACCGATCTAGCATGTAACACCTCATATCACTTTGCGGCCTCACGCACAGTATCCCCATGGGTGTCGCCTTACCATGGCCCGGGACCGTTTGCGCCTTTTGGCTCACGTATATGATAGTGTTGCTAGCATCCATATGATAGAGAACCCGGGACTACATGGCTAGTCGTGAACCCAAAGCGGCACTAACCTATGGGGACAGGCATACATGATTCACATCGAGCATGTCGGTCAGCAGCGTGTGAATCCGGGCTGTAGCACTGGGCTAACAGGGCTCCGGATGTCACCGCGTGACATTTCCCCAAGGGGACAGACACAAGAACGAAGCGAAACACATGCCGGCCAGTCAAGTGTCCTGAGCAGTAGTGCTGGGCTATCAGGACTCCGGTGAACCGGGCTGTAGCGGACTACTATGGCTCCAGGAAGCACTAGACTACATTTCCCCATAAGAGAGGCTCTAAGGATAAACAACTAGATTGTCGGATCCCACACATAGCAATACACGTCACACGTACGCATAACATGCAAGTATGTGTTGTACAACATGGCATCACAACATAACGCAAACTCATATAGATAAAGGCCCAGAAGAGCCACATAGCATTAATACAAACAGGGGTCACATGACCCATCATTCAGAGCATACAAGCAACAGAAGCATTACATGTCTGAGTGCAGACAACTACAAAAGAAAAAGGTCGAGAAGCCTGACTATCTACAAGTCCCTCCAAGGTACAAGATCGTAGCTGAGGTAACAAGCTACTCGTCGAAGTCCAAGCGGTACTACTAGTGAGACAGATGTCTCACCTGCAAAACATAAATAAAGCAAACGTGAGTACAAAGGTACTCAGCAAGACTTACGTCAGTTCCTATCATACATGCATTTGTATCAAGAAGGTAATGTGGGGTTTAGTTGCAGCAAGCCAGCTTTGACTCAGTGGCTATCCTGTTCTACGACAATGAGAAACTTCTTTGAGGTGAGGCAGCGCACACGAGTCCACTAATCACCACATCAATACACCACTATGGATTCATCCCCGTCTCTCCTATGAGAAGGCCATCCATAGCACTCACACTTGTCTTGAGCATTTTAGAGTATCCACTTTAAGTTGTCTATGTACCACGTAAGCATCCAAGAAGTCCATAACTGAGGACACGGCTATTCGAATAGATCATGATAACCCTGCAGGGGTGTACTTCTTCACACACGCTCTCACCACTTATCACCATGTACACGTCATGTATCTCGGCAACCTTCAAGCGAAAGCCTGGCGAGGGTGTCGGCCACGACCTGACTATCCACGCAAGACTCTAGTCCAGGTTTATCGCCTATTTGGGTTCCACCCGCAAGGAGATCCGGCCGGGGTGTCGCTCACGGCCCCAAACGATGTGAGCAGGGTTCCCAAGCCCACCATTCGGGTGCCACTTGGTACACCGTGCCACCTGTGCCTAGTCTGTCCCGAGCCCACCCTGCCGGGTGCCACTCGGTAGAAAAATAGCACTACCTACAAACACCAGAAACTATTTGCAACTCCTGGACAGAGTTCAAGGCGGTTAATAAGCCGAGAGAGCTTGGAGCGCCCGGAGCCCAATGTGTGGTAGTAGCTAGTCATTGGACAACTTACACAGAACTCAGTTCTTAAGGACGGTCCCAATGAGACAACCCACCATGTACTCCTACATGGCCTCTCACTGCTACCTTTGCCAAATCGTGTTCACACGCTTAACTCTCAGCACCAGAACATATCATAACACTCCAATTGATTCCCGATGAATCGGACCTGACACAACTCTAAGCAATAGCAGGCATGGCATGGTAGGAACACAACATGGCTCAAACAACTCCTACACATGCTAGTGGATTTTAACTATTTACTGTGGCAATGACAGGTCATGTAGAGGAATGGGTTCAACTACTGCAGCATAAAGTAGCAGTTGAATCGTTGTTGTCCTAATGCAATAAATGAGAGCAGGAGCGAGAGAGTAGGATTGTATCAGAATGAACAAGGGGGGTTGCTTGCCTGGTAGATCAACAGGGGGGCACTGCTCCTCAGGCAGGTACTCTCGAACACTCTCCGGAGCAGGACCTATCGAGAAGGAACGGTGACGGAAATTAAACACAAGCATATGCAACAATATGATGCATGAACATGGCATGAGTATGTGATGCTGTTTGAGTTAATGCATCTAGCATTTATTTAGTTGAGGTCCATTTGAACCAAGGGTTCAAATGCAACTCCAAGATAAGCTCTTAAATATGCCATAAGTGTGTTTTCATACATACAACATGTATAGGTTGGTTTGTCATGCATGAAAATGGTACAGATGGATATATTGAATTTTTCTGATCATTTTTCATATATAAAATATTTCAATCTGAGCTACGGTTGAATTTCTATGAATTTTTGAAGTTTAGAACATTTTCTGGAATTTCCTGATTAATTTTAGACCAGAAAATGAAATATTGCGTCAGCATTGCGTCATGCCTGCGTCAGCAGGTCAACGGAGCTGACCAGGTCAAACCTGACGACCGGGTCCCACATGTCATTGGCTCATTATTAACTGGGAGTTAATCCTGTGTTGACTGGGATTTGACCTGTTGCGGGCCCGCCTGTCAGTGTCTGTTAGAGAGGGATTAGTGGTGATTAGTGCCTAACTAAGCGACCACGTCAGCCCGCCGGAGTTCGGCCGGCGGCGACCTCAACTGCGGCGGAAACTCGCCGGAAAACAGCTACGGGGCTCGGTTTTGCGCGTGGTTTGCGTCTACGGATAGCAGAAGGTGCGCCACATCCAACTGGGCGAGCGACAGTGGCTGGGGTGGCCTATACTCGCCGGAGACGAGCCCGCGGCGGCGACCGGAGTTCGGACCTCGGCGAACTGGCGTTGTGGAGCGCGGGCAAGTAAAGTGAAACGCTGGGCAGCCTCCTGGGATCACCAGGAGCTCGGTGCGGTGCACGGACACGACCCGTTCGAGCTCAGGCCACGACGGCGACAAAACGGGCGGCGGCCGGAGCTCGGCTAGCACGGTCTAGGTGCTAGGGTGTCGGAATGACAATGATAAAGGAGGGGGAAGAACCGCGGGCTCACAAAGAGGGGGATGGTGCAGACAGCAGGGTCGGGGAAGCGTTGGTTGCCGCGAATTCGACGGCGGCGATCCACGGAGGCCGAGGCCGAAGACGAGCGTGATGAGGATGCTACAGTGTGTCCCGGCTTGCCTGGGTCGGTGGAGAAGACGAGGACGACGTCGTAGAGCTCGTAGACACGTCAGAGGGACGAGGCGGAGACGGTGGCCGTGGCAGCAGCGATCAGCGGCGACGAGCTTGCTCGGATGCGAGGAAGAGGGATCCAGGAAAGGGGGTGAGAGTGAGGGAGGTGAGAGAGAGTCGAGGGGAGTGTGTGGCGTCGTCGGGGGCCTCCAGCAGCGAGCGGGGAAGCAGGAGGTGGCGGCGATGGCCGTGCGCGCGTCGGGCACGCGCTGTGCATCCGACTGGCGGGAGGAAGAAGACCTCCCTGCCCCTGGTGGGCTGGGCCGGCCAGATGGGCTGCCAGGTAAGGCCCTGGTACTTCTCTCCTTCTCTCTTATTTCTCTTTTCTATTTTCTGACATTTGTTTCTGCTTTTAAAATAATACTAAACTAATTTATTTAATTCTGTCAAATTTTGTAGGGACCTAAGGAATTATTCCAAAACCCCTCACCAAAATTCAGAATTATTGGACAATATTTCATATATATATATAAAAATATTTATCCAACACAAATAATTACTGGATTAACTCCAAATGTCCAAAATAAATATTTATGAGTTCCTTAAAATATTGGTTTGATTTTTACCTCTGACCAATATTTTCAGAGAGTAACATGAACATTTTCTTGGACCTTTTTGGAGAAATTTTTATCTGGATTATTTCCAGAAATGATTCTGAGGGTTTCACAAATCCCCATTTCAAATTTAAATGGAATTTAAACATGATGCACAAATGGCTAGCTGGTCTAGGTCATACCAGAACTAGGGATGTGACAATCTCGTTGATTTGTGCTGCTACTTTTCTTTTCTAGACATGTTGTCTAAATTATCCCGTTACCAACCAGATCTGAATCTTAGGCAGATGTGATGGTTGGAACATACCCAACATTTGCATTTTGTTCCCAGCTTGCACCGCCTTGTGCCATATTACTATGGTTTGCCTTTTCAGTAATTGTTATTCAGGACCATCTTCAAAGGTGGTCCTACCATGGGTCCCATCCATTTCTGATGATAAGAAAAAATCATCCATTGCGTTGTCTTCAACAAGGTAGTCCACATCATCCATTCTAGTCCGGGTATGCCATCCTTTCGTACCCTGCCAAATGATTGTTGTTGAATTGCCTCAGGTTGGTATAAAGAGTCTCCATGATCTCTATATCAAAAGTAATTCTTTTTGCCACTTAAGGGTTTAATTCTACGAGCCACCTTCCCTAAGGTGCCCCGTTATGGAATCATAGCAATTAACTCCTCGCTACTCTCACTTCGTCCACCATCTTCTTAGGTGTGGAATTGTTGCCTTCCTAGTGAACCTTCGTCGTCTGTTTCACTCCATCCCTTTGGATGTATGCTTCGTGTCTGAGCTCAAGAGATGTTGCTATGTCTCATTTCGTGATTTGATCCTTAGTTGTTCGATCTTCGAGGAGATCGATCCTTCTAGAGTTTTTCCTTTCCTCCCGTTGTCATGTTGGTTGGAGTTCTCGGAGCAAGACATCGAGACAAAGATGGTGATCAAATCAATGTTCTTATGAAGTGCCAGTTGGATCATGAAGATTTTGATAGTCAGAGTCCCCTCTTCCTTTTACCCTACACTTGAATCTCGGGACGAGATTCTTGTTTAGTGTGGTGAGTTGTCACATCCCTAGTTCTGGTCTGCCTAGTGCTTGCATTAGAGTGATGCATCATGTTTATTTTCCTGAAACTTGAAATGGGGATGGTATAAACCCCTTGCGCCTTTTAACTCCACTAGGGTTTACTAAAATATTTTTTCAATGAACCTGAAATGCCCTTCTAAAATGTTCACCATCTTTGCCTTGGTCTAGAACCTCTGACAAAAATGGTGCACACTTTTCTAGGACACCATAAGGTCACTGGATTAAATAATATGTTATTTGCATTTGGACATTTAAATGTTGTAAAATATTTTAAATGTCCAAATAATCATAAACTAAAATGTTTATTGTTGGATATATTCCAAACAGTGGGCATGAGAAGTTTCATGATTTTTGAGTTAGTTTTAGTATTTTTAATAAAGCTCTAAAGTTGCAGAAAAATAGAAAAACAGAAAATAAAAGAGAAAGAGAAGATAACCCACCTGGAGGCCCACTTACCTGGCAGCCAGCTGGTGGCCCAGCCCACCACCGCAGCTCCTGTCGTCTTCCTCCTTAGGCCAGTAGGCAGGGCGTGTGCCCGACGCGCGCGCGCACGCGCCGAGCCACCTCCTGCTTCCCCGGGGTGCCTTGAGCTTTCCGTAGCGCCACGCCACCCTCAGACCCGTTCAGATCGATCTCTCCCTCCCTCGCTCTCCCCCTCGCCCGTTTCCCCACCATGGCCGAAGCCTCCATGGATGTGCCGCCGTAACCCTGCGCCCACAGCCACCCTCTCGCCCTCTGCCTTGCCCAACGAGCTCCGCCTCGGCCCCTCGTCCTCTGCACCAAGCCAGGCACCGCCAGGAGCTCCATGACGATGAGCCCGAGCTCTTCTTCCTCCCTCGGCCGCCGAGATCGCCGGTGACCGCATGCCGTCACCAACCCTTCCCCGAGCCTACCGAGCTTCTCTACGTGACCGTTGTGAGCTACCGCTTCGACCCCCTCTTCCCTGCCCCGATTGCGCCTTGTAGCCCTCATTCTCACCGGAGCCGAAGCTCGCCGCCGCCGCGCCATGTTGCCGCCATGGCTATAGCCACTGGAGATCCCACCTGAGTACGGCACCATGCTCTGAGTGACCCCATGAGACCGTAGCCACCAACATCTCCCCCCTCTCGTGCACCGCAACCCCAACCCCGCAACCCACCGTGATCCGGCTGCCGCCATTTTGGTCACCGCTGTTGACCCCGTCCACCCCCGCTCGAACCACGGCCACCCACGGATGCCCCTCATCCCCAGCTTCATGTAGATGGCCTCTGCCATCCATTTGGTCACCGGAGCGTGAATCCTGCGCTGCCCCGCTGCGTCTGGTCGTCGCTGGCGTTTAAACGCCGGTGGTTTGACCCCGCTGACCATGGGTTTGACCTCCCCTGGGTCAATCACAGGTGGGGCCAGCCCCTGACTAACCCTGGTTAGATTTTAATTAGCGTTAATTAATAATGTTAACTAGACCTGACACTGACATGTGGGCCCAGTCCTTAACTAATCTAGATTAAGATTAGTTTAATGCTAATTAACTCTGTTAGTTGGGTTAGCCTCCGATAGGCGGGTCCCACTGGTCAGGTTTGACCTGGACCGCCCCTGTTGACTCGCTGACGGCAGAGTGACGTAATGCTGATGCAATAAAGCATGTTCTGGATTTAGTTTATTTTAAATAACCAGGATATTCCAAAAAATGTTATAAACTTCAGAAAATCATAGAAAATAATCTGTAACTCCAAATGAAACAAATTATATATGAAAAATTATTAGAAAAATCCAAAGAATCTGTTTATGGCATTTTCATGCATGTTTGAGAAACCCAAAGCTACTGTATATGACAATTTGAATTATTGGCATTTGAAATGCCTTATGTGGAGTTTGAATTTGAACCTAGGGTTCAAACCAACTTCATTTAATATGGTTGCTAGTTGCATTAGCTCAATCAACACCATATTGCCATGTCACATTCATGCATCATATGGTTGCATTGCATTGATTGTATTTCCTCTCTGTTGCCGGTAATTGTCCCCCTTCAGTAGGTGTTGTTCCGGCGATGAGTTCGATGACACCGATGAAGAGATATACTATCTTCAGAAGTGCCAGGCAAGCAAAAACCCCTTGTTCATTTCGATACAATCCCACTCTCTCGCTCCTGCTCTCTTTTACTGCATTAGGACAACAACGATTCAACTGTTACATGCTGCGGTAGTTGAACCCCTTTTCCTTTGCATGACCTGTCATTGCCACCAAGGTTGTCAGAATCACGATTTTGAATCGGATCGGAGCTTTGATGGTAGAATCGTAAATCGTAGAATCTTCACTACCAGGATCGTAGAAACGTTGATTTTATGAACTAAAATCGTAGAATCAGATGGGTAAGTTTGGATCTTAGAGTCGTAGAATCGTATAATAGAATCATGATTCTAACAACCTTGATTGCCACAGTAAATAGATGAAACCCACTAGCATGAGTAGGAGTTGTTTGAGCCCTGATGTGCCTATTCATTTATGCTTGTTTGTCATGCCTGCTACTGCTTAGAGTTGAGTCAGGTCTGATTCATCGGGGATGAATTAGAGGTGTGTGAACATGTCCTACTGTTGAGAGCTAAGTGTGTGAAGACGATTTGGTAAAGGTATCGATGACAGGCCATGTAGGAGTACATGGTGGGTTGTTTCATTAAAGCCGTCCTTAGTAACTAAGTTTTGTGTTTGTGATCCATGAACAGCTACTACCACGCATTGGGCCCGAAACCAATGGACCCTCTCGACTTATTAACCACCCTTGCCCTCTGTCCAGGAGTTGCAACTAGTTCCTGGTGTTTGTAGGATATGTGTTGGAGGCCGTGCGTAGCGCTGACCCTAGGGGTGGGCTATGATGCATAGATACACCGTGGCCGGGTATGCCGGGCGCCCGTTTGGTGTCACGGAACCCTATACACATTGTTTGGGGCTATGAGAGAAACCCCGACCGGATCTCCTCGCGGATGGAACCCGAATAGGTGATACACTTGGACTAGAGACTTGTGTGGTTAGTCAAGTCGTGGTCGACTCCCTCGCTAGGCTTCCGCTTGAAGGTTGCCGAGATGCACGACGTGTACATGGTGGTAAGTGGTGAGAGCGTGTGTGAATAAGTACACCCCTAAAGGGTTATAAATGATCTATTCGAATAGCCGCGTCCGCGGTAAAGGACCTCTGGGTTGCCTGTACAGTTCATAAACAAGTGAAAGTGGATACTCTAAAGTGCGCAAGATAAGCATGAGTGCTATGGATTACCTTCTCGTGGGGAGACATGAGCAGATCCATAGTAGTGTATTGATTGGTGAATATGTGGACTCGTGTGCGCCACCGCAAAAGAGTTACTTGCAGTCGTAATATAGGATAGCCACTGAGTCAAAGCTGGCTTGTTGTAGTTAAACTCCACCACCCCCTTTGTTGATACTGATGCATATGTAAATAGTTCTGATGTAAGTCTTGCTGGGTACGTTTGTACTCACGTTTGCTTAATTTATGTTTTTGCAGAGAGACTTCAGTCTCGCTAGTAGTTCCATGTGGACTTCGACGTTTAGCTTGATACCTCAGCTACGATCTTGTGCCCTCAGCAGGATCTGGTAGATAGTCAAGCTTCTCAGCCTTTTTTTCATTTGTAGATGTGTGTACTCAGACATGTTAAGCTTCCGCATGTGCTTTGACTTGCATGCTCTGAATGTTGGGTAATGAGACCCATGTTTGTAATATCTCGCTCCTCGGAGCCTATTGAATAAATACTTTGACTCATAGAGTTATGTTGTGATGCCATGTTGTATTTGCACATATCGAGCATATTGTGTCTATGATTTGAAATGCTTGGTATGTGTGGGATCCGATAACCTAGTTGTTTATCCTTGGTAGACTCTCTTACCGGGAAATGTCTCCTAGTGCTTCCAGTGAGCCATGGTATCTTGCTACTGCTCCGAAACACTTAGGCTGGCCGGCATGTGTCATTCTTCATTCTGTCTATCCCTTCGGGGAAATGTCACGCGGTGTCTCCACAGTCCTGTTAGCCTGCTACAACCTAGATTCTCCGGAGTCCTATTAGCCCAGCTGCTATAGCCCGGATTCACTCGCTGATGACCGACACGCTCGTTGCTGGGTCATGTATGTCTGTCCCTATAAGTTAGTGCCACTTTGGGTTTACGACTAGTCATGTTGGCCCGGGTTCTTTGTCATATGGATGCTAGCGACACTATCATACACGTGAGCCAAAAGGCGCAAACGGTCCCGGGCCAGGTAAGGTGGCACCCGTGGGAATACCGTGCGTTAGGCCGCAAAGTGATATGATGTGTTACATGCTAGATCGGTTTGACTTAGGATCGGGGTCCTGACACCCCCCCTTTCCTTTTACCAGAGGGGTAAAGGGGGAAAGAGAGAGAGGGGGAGAAGGAAAGGGGGGCACTGCCCGGTTTCCTAGTCCTATTCGGCCTCCTTCCCTGTGGGGGGCATGCCACCCCTTTGTGGGCTGGTGTGCCTCCTTCCTATGGCCCATATCTTCCCCCGGGGGGTTCCGGTAATGCCCCCGATACTCTGATATGTACCCGATACATCCCAGAACACTTCCGTGTCCGAATACTATCATCCAATATATCAATCTTTACCTCTCGACCATTTCGAGACTCCTCGTCATGTTTGTGATCTCATCTGGAACTCTGAACAACATTCGGTCACCAAATCACATAACTCATATAATACCAATCGTCATAGAACGTTAAGTGTGCGGACCCTACGGGTTCGAGAACTATGTAGACATGACTGAGACTCCACTCCGGTCAATAACCAATAGCGGAACCTGGATGCTCATATTGGTTCCCACATATTCTACGAAGATCTTTATCGGTCAAACCGTAATGACAATATACGTTATTCCCTTTGTCATCGGTATGTTACTTGCCCGAGATTCTTTCGTCGGTATCTGCATACCTAGTTCAATCTCGTTACTGGCAAGTCTCTTTACTCATTCCGTAATGCATCACCTTGCAACTAACTCATTAGTCACAATGCTTGCAAGGCTTATTATGATGTGCATTACCGAGAGGGCCCAGAGATACCTCTCCGATACTCGGAGTGACAAATCCTAATCTCGATCTATGCCAACCCAACAAACAGCTTCAGAGATGCCTGTAGAGCATATTTATAATCACCCAGTTCCATTGTGACGTTTGATAGCACACAAGGTATTCCTCCGGTACCCGGGAGTTGCATAATCTCATATTCAAAGGAATATGTATAAGTCATGAAGAAAGCAATAGAAATAAAACTTAATGATCATTATGCTAAGCTAATGGATGGGCCTTGTCCATCACATCATTCTCCCAATGATGTGATCCCGTTAATCAAATGACAACACATGTCTATCCTTAGGAAACTTAACCATCTTTGATCAAGGAGCTAGTCTAGTAGAGGCTTACTAGGGACACTTTGTTTTGTCTATGTATCCACACATGTATCAAGTTTCTAGTTAATACAATTCTAGCATGAATAATAAACATTTATCATGATTTAAGGAAATATAAATAACAACTTTATTATTGTCTCTAGGTCATATTTCCCTTAGGTATGCCAAGGTCTACCGGTGGCCCTAGGTAGGTGGGCCTTGTACTACTCTGTTGGCGATAAGAAGCGGCCACAAGGCCGATAGAGTGGACGCCGGTGGATGCGGTGGCAATGGGGTCATCGGTGGATGCGGCGGAGGGGGCAGTGGTAGTGGGGAAGAGGCCGAAAGTTCGGCGGCGATGGTGATGACGAAGATGCTAGTTTGTTGGTGAGGGGGGGGGAGGAAGAATGACATGTGTGTCGCTGCCAGGCAGGCCATGGGAGGACAAGGGGAGGACGTCATGGGCGTGCGTGGAGTGTCCATGCGGACCCAAATCCAGACCAAATTTGGGTTGGAAATGGGTCGAAGTGGACACAAAAATGGACAACCATCTGTTTGCATCGACACGTTGGGTCGTGTTTTCTATCCACGCAGACCCAAATGGACATGGGCAAATGAATTGTGTCGGCCCTTTAAGGGGGTTGAGGCCAAAAAAGCATAGATCTACATGGGTGCTTGTGCTTTGCTTTGGGCTACTTATAATTGTCACAACGATTGTATTTTTAACAGAGTGAAAGTTCACAATTTTTTGTAGGTTATTTTTCATGTTATATGATGGATCTGTATGTGTTTGTTACCGCAACATGCAGAAGTCCAAGAGCTTATGGTCTCTTGGTGCAACCAATGGAAGATGATAGCACTGGGTGATGGGGAACGCAGTAATTTCAAAAAAAAATCCTATGCACACGCAAGATCATGGTGATGCATAGCAACGAGAGGGGAGAGTGTTGTCTAGTACCATTGTAGACCGTAAGAGGAAGCATTATGACAACGCGGTTGATGTAGTCGTACGTCTTCATGTCGACCGATCTAGCACCGAAGGTACGACACCTCCACGATCTACACATGATCGGCTCGGTGATGTCCCGCGAACTCACGATCTAGTAGAGCTTCAAGGGAGAGTTTTGTCAGCACGACGGCGTGATGACGGTGATGATGATGCTACCGGAATAGGGCTTCGCCTAAGCACCGCTACGATATGACCGAGGTGGATTATGGTGGAGGGGGGCACCGCACACGGCTGGAAACAATCAACTTGTGTGTCTATGGGGTGCCCCTGGCCACGTATATAAAGGATGGAGGGAGGAGGAGTCCGGCCCTCATAGGGCGCGCCCAAAGTGTGGAGTCCTACTAGGACTCCCTAGTCCTGGTAGGATGCCACCTCCCACATGGAATAGGAAAAAGGGAAGGGAGAAGGAGAAGGAAGGAAGGGGGCGCCCCCTTTCCCTAGTCCAATTCGGACCAGTCCATGGGGAAGGGGTGCGGCCACCCTTGAGGCCTTTCTCTCCTTTCCTGTATGGCCCATTAAGGCCCAATACAAATTCTCGTAACTCTCCGGTACTCCGAAAAATACCTGAATCACTCGGAACCTTTCCGATGTCTGAATATAGCATTCCAATATATGGATCTTTACATCTCAGCCATTTCGAGACTCCTCATCATGTCCCCGATCTCATCCGAGACTCCAAACAAACTTCGGTCATCAAATCACATAACTCATAATATAAATCGTCACAGAACATTAAGTGTGCGGACCCTACGGGTTCGAGAACTATGTAGACATGACTGAGACTCATCTCCAGTCAATAACCAATAGCGGAACCTAGATGCTCATATTGGTTCCTACATATTCTACGTTGATCTTTATCGGTCAATCCGTATAACGATATACGCTGTTCCCTTTATCATCGGTACGTTACTTGCCCGAGATTCGATCATCGGTATCTCAATACCAAGTTCAATCTCGTTACCGGCAAGTCTCTTTACTTGTTCCGTAATGCATCATCCCATAACTAACTCATTAGTCACATTAGTTGCAAGGCTTATAGTGATGTGCATTACCGAGAGGGCCCAGAGATACCTCTCCGATACTCGGAGTGACAAATCCTAATCTTGATCTATGCCAACTCAAGAAACACCATCGGAGACACCTATAGAGCATCTTTATAATCACCCGGTTACGTTGTGACATTTGATAGCACACAAGGTGTTCCTCTGGTATTCGGGAGTTGCATAATCTCATAGTCTGAGGAACATGTATAAGTCATGAAGAAAGCAGTAGCAATGAAACTGTAACGATCATCGTGCTAAGCTAACGGATGGGTCAAGTCAATCACATCATTCTCTAATGATGTGATCCCGCTTATCAAATGACAAATCTTTGTCCATGGCTAGGAAACCTAATCATCTTTGATTAATGAGCTAGTCAAGTAGAGGCATACTAGTGACACTCTGTTTGTTTATGTATTCACACATGTACTAAGTTTCCGGTTAATACAATTCTAGCATGAATAACAAACATTTATCATGATATAAGGAAATATAAATAACAACTTTATTATTGCCTCTAGGGCAATTTCCTTCAGTCTCCCACTTGCACTAGAGTCAATAATCTAGTTCACATCGTCATGTGATTTAACACGAATAGTTCACATCTTTATGTGATTAGTTCACATCTCCATGTGACTAACACCCAAAGGGTTTACTAGAGTCGATAATCTAGTTCACATCTCTATGTGATTAACACCCAAAGAGTGATCATGTTTTGTTTGTGAGAGAAATTTAGTCAATAGGTCTGCCACATTCAGAGCCGTATGTATTTTGCAAATTTTCTATGTCTACAATGCTTTGCACGGAGCTACTCTAGCTAATTGCTCCCACTTTTAATATGTATCTAGATTGAGACTTGGAGTCATCCAGATCGGTGTTAAAGCTTGCATCGACGTAACTCTTTACGATGAACTCTTTGTCACCTCCATAACCGAGAAACATTTCCTTATTCCACTAAGGATATTTTTGACCGCTGTCCAGTGATCCACTCCTGGATCACTATTGTACCCTCTTGCCAATCTTATGGTGAGGTACACAATAGGACTGGTACACAACATAACATGTTTTATAGAACCTATGACTGAGGCATAGGGAATCACTTTTCATTCTCTTTCTATTTTCTGCCGTGGTCGGGTTTTGAGTCTTTACTCAACTTCACACCTTGCAACACAAGCAAGAACTCCTTCTTTGATTGTTCTATTTTGAACTACTTCAAAATCTTGTCAAGGTATGTACTCAGTGAAAATATATCAAGCGTCTTGATCTATCTCTATAGATCTTGATGCTCAATATGTAAGTAGCTTCATCGAGATCTTTCTTTTAAAAACTCCTTTCAAACAGGCCTTTATGTTTTCCAGAAAATTCTACATTATTTCCGATCAACAATATGTCATTCACATATACTTATCAGAAATGCTACAGAGCTCCCACTCACTTTCTTGTAAATATAGGCTTACTCGCAAAGTCTATAAAACCATATGCTTTGATCACTTATCAAAGCATATATTCCAACTCCGAGATGCTTGCACCATTCCATAGATGGATTGTTGGAGCTTGCACACTTTGTTAGCACCTTTAGGATCAACAAAACCTTCTGGTTGCATCATATACAACTCTTCTTTAAGAAATCCATTAAGGAATGCAGTTTTGACATCCATTTGCCAATTTCATATCATAAATGCGGCAACTGCTAACATGATTCTGACAACTTTAAGAATCGCTACGAGTGAGAAAGTCTCATCGTAGTCAACTCCTTGATCTTGTCGAAAACGTTTTACGACAAGTTCGAGCTTTGTAGACAGTAACACTACTATCAGCGTCAGTCTTCCTCTTGAAGATCCATTTATTCTCTATGGCTCACCGATCATCAGGCAAGTCAACCAAAGTCCACACTTTGTTCTCATACATGGATCCCATCTCATATTTCATGGCCTCAAGCCATTTTGCGGAATCTGGGCTCATCATCGCTTCCTCATAGTTTGTAGGTTCGTCATGGTCTAGTAACATGACTTCCAGAACAGGATTACCATACCACTCTGGTCCGGACCGTACTCTGGTTGACCTACGAGGTTCGGTAGTAACTTGATGATCATCATCATTAGCTTCCTCACTAATTGGTGTAGGAATCACTAGAACTGATTTCTGTGATGAACTACTTTCCAATTCGGGAGAAGGTACAATTACCTCAGCAAGTTCTACTTTCCTCCCACTCACTTCTTTTGAGAGAAACTCCTTCTCTAGAAAGGATCCATTCTTAGCAACAAAATATCTTGCCTTTGGATCTGTGATAGAAGGTGTACCCAACAGTTTCTTTTGGGTATCCTATGAAGACGCACTACTCCGATTTGGATTCGAGCTTATCAGTTTGAAACTTTTTCACATAAGCATCGCAACCCCAAACTTTAAGAAACGACAACTTTGGTTTCTTGCCAAACCATAGTTCATAAGGTATCATCTCAACGGATTTAGATGGTGCCCTATTTAATGTGAATGCAGCTGTCTCTAATGCATAAGCCCAAAACGATAGCGGTAAATCAGTGAGAGACATCATAGATCGCACCATATCTAATAAAGCGCGGTTACGACGTTCGGACACACCATTACGTTGTGGTGTTCCAGGTGGCGTGAGTTGCGAAACTATCCGCATTATTTCAAATGAAGTCCAAACTCATAACTCAAATATTCACCTCCACGATCAGATCGTAGAAACTTGATTTTTTTGTTACGATGATTTTCCACTTCACTCTGAAATTCTTTGAACTTTTCAAATGTTTCAGACTTATGTTTCATTAAGTAGATATACCCATATCTGCTCAAATCATCTATGAAGGTGAGAAAATAACGATATCCGCCGCGAGCTTCAATGTTCATTGGACCACATACATCAGTATGTATGATTTCCAGTAACTCTGTTGCTCGCTCCATTGTTCCGGAGAACGGAGTTTTAGTCATCTTGCCCACGAGGCATGGTTCACAAGTACCTAGTGATTCATAATCAAGTGATTCCAGAAGTCCATCAGAATGGAGTTTCTTCATGCACCTTACACCAATATGACCTATACGGCAGTGCCAAAAATTAGTTGCACTATCATTATCAACTCTGCATCTTTTAGCTTCAATACTATGAACATGTGTATCACTACGATCGAGATTCAATAAACCATTCACCTTGGGTGTATGACCACAGAAGGTTTTATTCATGTAAATAGAATAACAATTATTCGTTGACTTAAGTGAATAACCGTATTGCAATAAACATGATCCAATCATATTGTGCTCAACACAAACACCAAATAACATTTATTTTAGGTTCAACACTAATCCCGAAGGTAAAGGGAGTGTGCGATGGTGATCTTATCAACCTTGGAATCATTTCGAACACACATCGTCACCTTGTCCTCAACTAGTCTTTGTTTATATTGCAACTCCTGTTTTGATTTACTACTCGTAGCAACTGAACTAGTATCAAATACCGAGGGGTTTGCTATAAACACTAGTAAATTACATATCAATAACATGTATATCAAATATACCTTTGTTCACTTTGCCATCCTTCTTATCCGCCAAGTATCTAGGGTAGTTCCACTTCAAGTGACCATTTCCTTTACAGTAGAAGCACTCAGTTTCAGGCTTGGGTCTAGCTTTGGGCTTCTTCATGGGAGTGGCAACTTGCTTTCCATTCTTCTTAAAGTTCCCTTTCTTTCCCTTGCCCTTTTACTTGAAACTAGTGGTCTTGTCAACCATCAACACTTGATGCTTTTTCTTGATTTCTACCTTCGCCGATTTCAGCATCGCAAAGAGCTTTGGGAATCGTTTCCATTATCCCTTGCATATTATAGTTCATCACGAAGTTCTAGTAACTTGGTGATAGTGACTAGAGAACTTTGTCAATCACTATCTTATCGGGAAGATTAACTCCCACTTGATTCAAGTGATTGTAGTACTTAGACATTCTGAGCACATGCTCACTCGTTGAGCTATTCTCCTCCATCTTGTAGGCAAAGTACTGTCAGAGGTCTCATACCTCTTGACACGGGCATGAGTATGAGATACCAATTTCAACTCTTGGAACATCTTATATGCTCCGTGGCGTTCAAAACATTTTTGAAGTCCTGGTTCTAAGCCGTAAAGAATGGTGCACTAAACTATCAAGTAGTCATCATACTGAGCTTGTCAAACGTTCATAACATATGCATCTGCTCCCACAATAGGTCTATCACCTAGCGGTGCATTAAGGACATAATTATTCTATGCAGCAATGAGGATAATCCTCAGATCACAGACCTAGTCCGCATCATTGCTACTATCATCTTTCAACATAGTTTTTCTCTAGGAACATATCAAAAATAAATTGGGAGCTACATCGCGAGCTATTGATCTACAACATAGTTATGCAAATACTATCAGGACTAAGTTCATGATAAATTAAAGTTCAATTAATCATATTACTTGAGAACTCCCACTTAGATAAACATCCCTCTAGTCATCTAAATGATCACGTGATCCAAATCAACTAAACCATGTCCGATCATCACGTGACATGGAGTAGTTTTCAATGGTGAACACCACTATGTTGATCATATCTACTATATGATTCACGCTCGACCTTTCGGTCTCCAGTGTTTCGAGGCCATATCTGCATATGCTTGGCTCGTCAAGTTTAACCTGAGTATTCCGTGTGCAAAATTGGCTTGCACCCATTGTATGTGAACGTAGAGCTTATCACACCTGATCATCACATGGTGTCTTGGCATGACAAACTGTCGCAACGGTGCATACTCAGGGAGAACACTTATACCTTGAAATTTAGTGAGAGGTCATCTTATAATGCTACCGCCGAACTAAGCAAAATAAGATGCGCAAAGGATAAACATCACATGCAATCAAAATATGTGACATGATATGGCCATGATCATCTTGCGCCTTTGATCTCCATCTCCAAAGTACTGTCATGATCTCTATCATCACCGGCATGACACCATAATCTCCATCATCTTGATCTCTATCAATGTGTCATCACATGGTCGTCTCGCCAACTATTGCTCTTGCAACTATTGCTATCGCATAGCAATAAAGTAAAGCAATTATTTGGCGCTTGCATCTTATGCAATAAAGAGACAACCATAAGGCTTCTGCCAGTTGCCGACAACTTCAAGAAAAATATGATCATCTCATACAACAAATTATATCACATCACGTCTTGACCATATCACATCACAACAAGCCCTACAAAAATAAGTTAGACGTCCTCTACTTTGTTGTTGCAAGTTTTACGTGGCTGCTACGGGCTAAGCAAGAACCGTTGTTACCTATGCATCAAAAACCACAACGTGGTATAGTGATTGCTTTTGATCTTCAGAAAGAACCCTGTTCATTGAATCCGATTCAACTAAAGTTGGACAAACTGACACCCACCAGCCACCTGTGTGCGAAGCACGTCGGTAGAACCAGTCTCGCATAAGCGTACGCATAATGTTGGTCTGGGCCGCTTCAGCCAACAATACCGCCAAATCAAGAATCAACTAGTGATGGCAATCAATATGTATATACCCACGCCCACAACTCCTTTGTGTTCTACTCGAGCATATAACATCTACGCATAGACCTGGCTCTGATACCACTGTTGGAGAACGCAGTAATTTCAAAAAAATCCTACGCACATGCAAGATCATGGTGATGCATAGCAACGAGAGGGGAGAGTGTTGTCTATGTACCCTTGTAGACCGTAAGCGGAAGCGTTATGACAACGCAGTTGATGTAGTCGTACGTCCTCATGATCGACCGATCCTAGTACCAAAAGTACGGCACCTCCGCGATCTGCACACATTCAGCTTGGTGACGTCCCACGAACTCACGATCCAGCAGAGTGTCGAGGGAGAGCTTCGTCAGCACGACAGCGTGATGACAGTGATGATGATGCTACCGGAACAGGGCTTCGCCTAAGCACCACTATGATATGACCGAGGTGGATTATGGTGGAGGGGGCACCGCACACGGCTGGAAACAATCAACTTGTGTGTCTATGGGGTGCCCCTAGCCATGTATATAAAGGATGGAGGAAGGAGGAGGCCAGTTGTCGGTGTCAAAACCAGCGGATCTCGGGTAGGGGGTCCCGAACTATGCGTCTAAGGCGGATGGTAACAGGAGGCGGGGGACATGATGTTTACCCAGGTTTGGGCCCTCTTGATGGAGGTAATACCCTACGTCCTGCTTGATTGATCTTGATGATATGAGTATTACAAGAGTTGATCTACCACAAGATCGTAGAGGCTAGACCCTAGAAGCTAGCCTATGGTATGATTGTTGTTGTCCTAAGGACTAATCCCTCCGGTTTATATAGACACCGGAGGGATCTAGGGTTACACAGAGTCAGTTACAAGGGAGGAGATCTACATATCCGTATTGCCAAGCTTGCCTTCCACACCAAGGAAAGTCCCATCCGGACATGGGACGAAGTCTTCAATCTTGTATCTTCATAGTCCAACAGTCCGGCCAAAGGATATAGTCCGGCTGTTCGGAGACCCCCTAATCCAGGACTCCCTCAGTAGCCCCTGAACCAGGCTTCAATGACGATGAGTCCGGCGTGCAGATTTGTCTTCGGCATTGCAAGGCGGGTTCTTCCTTCGAATACTCCATAGAAGATTTTGAACACAAGGATAGTGTCCGGCTCTGCAAAACAAGTCCCACATACCACCGTAGAGAGACTAATATTTCCACAAATCTTGTCTGCTGACACGTTTAGCAACATGACATCATGCCATGGCCCGGTCATTATTCGAACCGTTTTTCTCAACCAGCACTGCACATATCGCGAGGCGGTTTTCTTGACACGTCTTGTCGAAGCAGAGATCGTGTCCCCTTATCACATGATTCTCATCAATACGGACATGGGTAACCCAACCGCGCCATCAATTACGGTGCTCGGGGAATAAGTGATTTTACCAGGTAAGTGGGGAGGCGTATCGCCTCTTTCGCCCTTATAAAGGCACAAAGGTTCACCCTTTTTACCCATGCCTTCTTCCTCCTTGCTTATCCATTCTCGCGCACTCGAGCTCCAGCGCCCAAGTTCGTGTCTTTCTCCTCAAACCACTCCAAGCATGTCCGGAGTGGGAGGCAAGTGGATGGTCTCCTCCGTCACGGAGGAGAACATTGCAAAGCTACGGGAAGCCGGATATCTGGCTGCGGACATCACGCACCGACCGCCAGATGCGGGGCAGATCATCCCTACGCCCTCACCCCATGAGAGGGTAGTTTTCCTTACCCACTTTGTCCGCGAACTGGGATTTCCCCTTCACCCGTTTGTCCGCAGGCTCATGTTCTACTACGGGCTGTATTTTCATGATCTAGCCCCCAATTTCATCCTCAACATCTCGGCGTTTATCGTCGTGAGCGAGGCCTTCCTCCGCATTAGGCCCCACTTCCGCCTGTGGCTGAAGACCTTCAATGTTAAACCAAAGGTGGTGGTCGGACAGCAAGCGGAGTGCGGAGGCGCCATGGTGGGCAAAATGCCTAACGTCACCTAGCTCCTATGTGGAGACCATAAAGGGGTGGCAATCGGGGTGGTTCTACATCACCGAGCCGCGCGACACCAACTGGGTGGCGGCCCCCAAATTTCGATCCGGAATCCCCACGCGGCTCACCTCCTGGAAAGAGAAGGGCCTGTCCTGGGGTTCCCCGGCAGAGCTGACCGGACTCCAGACCATCAAGAACATGATGAGCAAGAAAATCAAGCTCGTCAACATGGTCCAGGTCATGCTCTTCCACCGGATTCTCCCGTGTCATCGACGGGTATTCAATTTGTGGGAGTTCGACCCGGCCGAGCACCAGACGCTGCGAGAGCTCTTCGACACGACGCACAAGGACGTCTGGAAGGTGCTGTTCAAGGGTGTCGAGGTACCTCCTCCCCTTACCGAGGACCGAGGACTCAGCACAAAGCGCCATGCCAATCCGGTAAGTTTTTATATCTCACCGGATATTTATTTGCCCCAGTTTAATCATGTGTGGGATCTAATCTCCCATGCCATTAACATGACTGGGTAGAGATAGCGGAGCAGATCGATTGCCCAGCCCCCCTACCCGAAGATCCTGCAGATGCTCTCCTAACGGAGATGCTGGTTCTAACGCCTTACGAGGTGCCCGTGAAGAAGGCCAAGAAGAAGCCCACGGGGAAAGGGTCTCCGGCGCAAGGTTATATCGGACTCATCGTCCGATAACTCCGAAGCGCACTCCGCCCACGAAAACGAGGAGGAGGAAGAGGAAAGTCCCCCCCCCCCAGCTGGGGAAGACAAGAAAAGGAAGGCCGCCCCAACCGGGGAGGCCGAAGGGTCCAAGAAGGGAAGGACCCTCCTTCCAGACTGCTCCACGACGGCCGCCTACAGCGGCGACGAGTGGTTACCCAGGGAGAAGCCCGTGGCGAAGTTGTAAGTATCCGGATACCATAGTAATTCATGGTATGTTCTATTGCACTGCTTCTCCTCATGCCAAATATGATTACACAGTCTGTCCCGAGCCCGTCTCGATGTATCTTCATCGGACGGTTCTTTGGACTCATCGGATATGAATAGCGATTCACTTCCGACCGCCTCCACCCCTTGCCCTACGGACAACGTCTAGGTGTTGTCTCAAAAGGCACCGAGCTGAGGGGAGGTAATCCTGGGGGCGCCTCGAGGCGACCTTCCGGACCCTTGGCGCAAAGGGAGCAAGACTCCTACGGGCTCCAAGTTTGGCCCCCAGCCGAACACTGCGCCGGAACCTTCAGTGGTTCCGGACTACGGCAGGCGATTCCCCGCTAAGAGGGGCAAGCCGCCCATGCTGGTGGCCTATGTCCATCCACAGGCGCCGAACAACTTGCTGGAAGCGCTTCGTGGCGCTTCCATCGACGAAGAGCACCGCACTATCATGAGTGCGGTGATCGAGAAAGTTCAGTCTGCCAAAAACGGACTAACCGAAGCTTGTGTCAGCCACCTAACAGGCTTTGAGGTAAGTAATCAAAATATAGGAGAATATTACTGCATAGACAGTAGCCCCTAATGCTCTGTTTGGCGTTCGCGAAGAAAGGCCAAATAGAGGATCAAATAATGACTCAGGAGTCTAATCAGAATATGTCTATGTGCATATGCTGGCTTCACTACTGGCCACTGCCGCAAGTACTGCGGAGGTCGCTGCACTGAAGCAGGACCTTGAGCGGTCCGAGAAAGAGCTCGGCCTTACCAAGAGGTAGCTCGAGGAGAGCAAAAGTAAGCAATACCTTGTCTATATATTAAAAAGATATTCGGTTGCAAAGTAATAGGATCATTATGAATTTGCCAGGGGCCACAACCGAGGTGGCGACCCTGAAGAAGGCGCTGTCCGAGGCCGAAGACAAAGCGGCCAAGGAGCGCATTGAGCGGGAAAAGCAAGAAGTCTGGGTAGACGAGGTGCAGCAAGAGCTCGAGGCTCTCACCAAAAAACATGATTCCTTGGAGCTTGACTCTAAGACGCGAGAGTCCGAGCTTGCAAAGGCGCTTGAAAGCGCATGAAGCGCCAAGGCTGAAGCCCACAAGGCCCTCCAGGAGATTGATGCGGTGAATATGATATCAGTGGGTAAGGCATTCATTATGCAAAGCAATCATGTGAAGGAAACTTTCCTTTTACTTACCCAAATTCAGAGCTCTCCAGGAGTGTTCGCAGATCTTCCCTGCCGTGTACTGGATGCCGCAGAGTTTTACCGAGCTGAGGAGGGGAGCTCGACGAAAAAGTTGTTCTGGTCTCAGTATACTGGGACCGAACACCCAATGCCCTTGAGCGACCAACTGAAGCAACTGGTCGAGCTTCACAAGGCGACCGAACAGGCCATGAAGGGTCTTATAGTCTGAATGTGGCCTGGCGATCCCCTGCCTAGCAGCTACTTCGGTCTGGTGAGGCGGCTTGTGGATGCCTGCCCACGGCTTGAAGTCATAAAGCGGTCTGTCTGCATCGAGGGTGCGCGTCGGGCTTTTGCCCGGGCGAAGGTGCACTGGGCGAAGCTGGACGCCGTAAAGCTGGTGAAGGAAGGGCTGCCGGAGGGCAAGGAGCATTGCTGCCCCGAAATGTATTATGACAGTGTCCTGAAGGGTTCCCGCCTTGTGGCGGAGGAATGTGCTAGAGATGTAATTTTTGAATGAACATGCTCATGTGATCATGTAATGTGAAACGAGTTCATTTGCGCTATGCAATGCTTTTTGAATTTAAAATATTACCTTCTGTGCGGCCGTTTATAAAATCTGAGAGTTGGCCAGTCGTTGGCTTCTGCCCCCGTGTAGCTAGTACTGGGGTGTTCGGGATAAACCTGAGCACTCTTTAGCCCAATTTTGGGTCCTTCAAGGGAGGTGTTCAGCACAACGAACCAGGCAATCAGACTATAAGGCTTTATCACTCTCACTTAGCCATAGAAGTCTACAATTTTAAATTTTGGCGAAGCCCCTAGTATTTGGAAGGCCGAATTTGGGGCACTATATACGCCTAAGCCGGGCAAGGCCGACTCCTCGCCCGAAGCGGAAGAAGTCTTTAAGGACTTGAGACCTCTCGAACAGCGACCAGCTCTCGCCTTATCGTGACAGTCAGCTTTCGGCTTTCTCTACTGAGGTGCTCATCCGGAAGAATCGGGACACAATCGCAGTAATTCTCCCAGCGCTACCTTAGCCGATATAGCGGAACGTAAGGTACCAAAACATGGGAGCCGGGCAAACCCAAATATTGACCCAAGACATGATTCGGAGCTGATGCATATAATGCTATAAGTTCGGGGTGCCGCACTGTCGAAAGTGTTCGGACTTCTCACGCCAGATTATGGGGTAAACGAAAGCCCCTGGCGTGCTGACCGTACTAGAGTGTACGGGTTCAAGTTGTCGTAAATGAACATATAAGAAAAAAAAGGATGGATAATGCAATAATAGACTAATGATATGCATTGTTATTTAAATAATACGTCGAAGCGTACTGATACAACTAGGGCAATAAGCGAAAAATAGGACTATTTGACATGTCCTATCCAAGGGCAAGCTGCGTATGGGTAGTAAAAAAGTGCTTATATCGGTTGTTATTAGAGACCACCTGGGGGTTTGCTTGTACGTCTTAGCTTCTTGCCTCCTTGGTTGTTCCTTCCCGTAATGTGTCCGGCAATCATACTGCCGGAAAGGGCTTTCATAGAGTAAGGTCCTGAAACAGAAAAAATGATAAAGGTATGCAGCCCCTGGGGCGGTTAAGCCGCATTGCGGGACGTGCCCTGATCGTGCCCCCGCCTATGCCCATGGTATCGTCAGTGCGTAATTATGTACGCGCGGCACGGATTTCGTCGCTTGACTGGGACTGGGACGGGGGACGAATTGTTAGGCGAGCTCTGAACGTTCCAGGCGATCCTGTTGCAGGTTACTCCGGACTCGCTTAACAGTGTCCGGGGGCCGTATCACCGAATTTGCGGTTTTCCTTGAAAGGCTGCTTTGTGCTTCTGCTGCGAGGGCCGCAGTGTGCTCTTCCGTGCGGAGCGAGCGTTCTGTGTTTCCATTGACTGTTATGACCCCCCTAGGTCCTGGCATCTTGAGCTTGAGGTATGCGTAATGCGGTACCGCATTGAATTTTGCAAATGCGGTTCGCCCGAGCAGTGTGTGATAGCCACTGCGGAATGGGACGATATTGAAGATTAACTCCTCACTCCGAAAGTTGTCCGGAGATCCAAAGACCACTTCCAGTGTGATTGAGCCCGTGCAATGGGCATCTACACCTGGGATGACACCCTTAAAGGTGGTTTTGGTGGGTTTGATCCTCGAGGGATCTATTACCCATTTTGCGCACTGTATCCTGATAGAGCAGGTTCAGGCTGCTACCGCCGTCCATAAGGATTCGAGTTTAATGATGGGGTCTAGGACCAATGCGGCGGATCCGCCATGACGGATACTAGTGGGGTGGTCCCTGTGATCGAAGGTGATCGGACAAGAGGACCATGGGTTGAACTTTGGGGCTACGGGCTCTATCGCATAGACGTCCCTTAGTGCACGCTTCCGTTCCCTCTTGGGAATGTGGGTTGCGTATATCATGTTCACCGTCTTCACTTGTGGGGGGGAACCTCTTCTGTCCTCCCATGTTTGGCGGTCGGGGATCCTCCTCGTTATCACTGTGCAGCCCCTTGTCCTTGTTTTCGGCATTCAACTTGCCGACCTGCTTGAACACCCAGCATTCTCTATTGGTGTGATTGGCTGGCTTATTGGGGGTGCCGTGGATTTGACACGAGCAATCAAGTATGCGATCCAAACTGGAGGGCCCGGAGTACTTCTTTTGAATGGATTTTTCCGCTGACTAGATCTAGAGCCTCTGAATCCGGCATTGACTGCCGTATCATCAGCGTTATCGCCGTTGTCGTCGCGCTTGTGTCTGTTACGACGTGGTCTACCGTTGGCATCTTTGGTATCCGAAGTGCCCAGATTCCTTGATGTGTTGTCGCTGCGAGCCAGCCAGCTATCCTCGCCCGCGCAAAAGCGGGTCATGAGTGTCGTGAGGGCCGCCATAGACTTCGGCTTCTCGTGAGCGAGGTGCCGGGCGAGCCACTCGTCACGGATGTTATGCTTGAATGCCACTAAGGCCTCTGCATCCGGACAGTCGACAATTTGGTTTTTCTTAGTTAGGAACCGTGTCCAGAATTGCCTGGCCGATTCCTCTGGCTGCTGAGTTATATGGCTCAAGTCATCAGCATCCGGTGGTCGCACATAAGTGCCCTGGAAGTTTTCAAGGAATGCGTCTTCCAGATCCTCCCAACTGCCGACGGAGTCTGCTGGCAAGCTATTCAGAAAATGTTGAGCTGGTCCTTTGAGTTTTAGTGGGAGGTACTTGATGGCATGCAGATCATCACCGCGAGCCATGTGGATGTGGAGGAGAAAATCCTCAATCCATACAGCGCGATCTGTTGTACCATCATACGATTCGATATTTACGGGTTTAAAACCCTCTAGGAATTCATGATCCATAACTTCATCAGTGAAGCATAGGGGGTGTGCGGCGCCTCTGTGCCAGGCTATATCACGACGCAGTTCATATGGGTCTTGTCTGCTCTATTCGGCCCGGCCGGATTTACTTTTAGTGTGTCCGGCGTGACGGTCATTGTCCCGTGTTGGCACGCGCCCCCGTGACCCGTATATCGACCTGGCATGTTTTGCCCTGCTTTCCAATACGTTTCGCAGGTCCCGTGTTTTGCCCTGGGCCTTGGTATTTTTGTTTGAGTGGCGGCGGGGTACAGGCTGAACTTCAGGCTGAAACGCCTCTCTGGCTCGGCCACAAGGTGGCCGGTCACCCGCATCGTACACTGGTGATGTAGGTTTCAATGCTTCCTCCTCGAGATGAGGTAGCGACCTGCGCTTTGGGTAACTCTTAGAGGGGTGCTCGAGTTCGTATTCCCCGGCCGCAAGGACTTCGGTGTATCTGTCTGCTAGCAAATCTTGATCAGCTTGAAGCTGTTGTTGCTTTTTCTTCAAGCTATTTGTTGTGGCCATAAGCCGGCGCTTGAAGCACTCCTGCTCGACGGGATCCTTAGGCACGATGAATTCTTCGTCGTCGAGGCTCACCTCTTCTTCAGAGAGAGGCATGTAATTGTCCTCCTCCAATTCTCTATCTGTTGCCTGCTCTGGAGGGCTAGCTTGTTCACCCTCCCGCTCTAAATCGTGCTGGAGGGGATTGTTGTCGTCTTTGGCACTATCCGGAGTGTTATTGTCTCTTGTGCCGATATCACTACTTTTGCTATGGCGGGACTTAGAGCGGCGCCGCTGGCGTCGGCGCTTGGGTTGCTTCTTGGAGGGGTCATCCTCCGCTGTCTCATCGCCATTGCCTTCTTTGGGGTGTCCACCATGTATCTATCATATGATGAGGTGGCGGTCCAGCGCCCTGTGGGCGGTGGTTCCTGCTCGTCTCCTGCATCATCGTCCATACCGTCGATGTCTTCGGAGTCGAAGTCGAGCATGTTTGTTAAATCGTCGACAGTGGCTACTAAGTGGGTGGTGGGTGGGGAGCGAATTTCTTCGTCGTCCGCATCCCATTCTAGCCGGACATAGTTCGGCCAAGGTTCTCCTAACAAGGAGAGAGACCTTAATGAATTTAGCACGTCGCCAAAAGATGAGTGCTGAAAGATGTCCGCAGAGGTGAACTCCATGATCGGTGCCCAATAAGATTCGATGGGCACGGACGCAGGCGGCTCAGAGTCCGTGGCCGGGGACAAATCCAGTGGTTCGGCAACACGGCTCTCGTAAGGGGTGAAGTTAGTATCCGACTCTATCGCCACTAAGAGTGCGGCCCCCATGGCAGGGTCCATCCACCCGTCCTCGGATGGCGTAATTTATTCCAGATTGAAGGCCGGAGTAGTTGCAGGTGTGATCTCTCGAACACTGTCCGAAGGCAGAGCTAAATCATGCTCGTCCTGATCGTGTGGCGCACTTGACATGTGCTCGAATCCGTCGAAGATCAAGTCTCCGCGGATGTCAGCAGTGTAGTTTAGGTTTCCGAACCTGACGAGATGGCCAGGGGCGTAGCTCTCAATCTGCTCCAGATGGCCAAGCGAGTTGGCCCGCAGTGCGAAGCCGCCGAATACGAAGATCTGTCCGGGGAGGAAAACCTCACCCTGGACCGCATCGCTACCAATGATCGAAGGAGCCATCAAGCCTTACGGTGAAGACACAGTGGAACTCCCAATGAAAGCACCAATGTCGGTGTCAAAACCGGCGGATCTCGGGTAGGGGGTCCCGAACTGTGCATCTAAGGCGGATGGTAACAGGAGGCGGGGGACACGATGTTTACCCAGGTTCGGGCCCTCTTGATGGAGGTAATACCCTACTTCCTGCTTGATTGATCTTGATGATATGAGTATTGCAAGAGTTGATCTACCACGAGATCGTTGAGGCTAAACCCTAGAAGCTAGCCTATGGTATGATTGTTGTTGTCCTACGGACTAATCCCTCCAGTTTATATAGACACCGGAGGGAGCTAGGGTTACACAGAGTCGGTTACAAGGGAGGAGATCTACATATCCGTATTGCCAAGCTTGCCTTCCACACCAAGGAAAGTCCCATCCGGACATGGGACAAAGTCTTCAATCTTGTATCTTCATAGTCCAACAGTCCGGCCAAAGGATATAGTCCGGCTGTCCGGAGACCCCCTAATCCAGGACTCCCTCACCGGCCCTCATAGGGCGCGCCCAAAGTGTGGAGTTCTACTAGGACTCCCTAGTCCTAGTAGGATTCCACCTCCCACATGGAATAGGAAAAAGGGAAGGGAGAAGGAGAAGGAAGGAAGGGGGCACCCCCTTTCCCTAGTCCAATTTGGACCAGTCCATGGAAAAGGGACGCGGCCACCCTTGAGGCCTTTCTCTCCTTCCCCCCATTAAGGCCCAATACGAATTCCTGTAACTCTCTGGTACTCCAAAAAATACCCGAATCACTCGGAACCTTTCCGATGCCCGAATATAGCCTTTCAATATATCGATCTTTACGTCTCGTCCATTTCGAGAGTCCTCGTCATGTCCCCGATCTCATTCGGGACTCCGAACAAACTTCGCTCATCAAACCACATAACTCATAATACAAATCGTCATAGAACGTTAAGCGTGCGGACCCTACGGGTTCGAGAACTATGTAGACATGACCGAGACTCATCTCCAGTCAATAACCAATAGCGGAACCTGGATGCTCATATTGGTTCCTATATATTGTACGAAGATCTTTATCAGTCAAACCGCATAACGATATACGTTGTTCCCTTTGTCATCGGTATGTTACTTGCCCGAGATTTGATCGTCGTCATCTCAATACCTAGTTCAATCTCGTTACCAGCAAGTCTCTTTAATCGTTCCGTAATGCATCATCCCGTAACTAACTCATTACCTCTCCGATACTCGGAGTGACAAATCCTAATCTTGATCTGTGCCAACTCAACAAACACCATCGAAGACACTTGTAGAGCATTTTTATAATCACCCAGTTACGTTGTGACGTTAGATAGCACACAAGGTGTTCTTCCGGTATTCGGGAGTTGCATAATCTCATAATCAGAGGAACATGTATAAGTTATGAAGAAAGCAGTAGCAATGAAACTGTAACGATCATCGTGCTAAGCTAACGGATGGGTCAAGTCAATCACATCATTCTCTAATGATGTGATCCCGCTTATCAAATGACAACTCTTTGTCAGGAAACTTAACCATCTTTGACTAACGAGCTAGTCAAGTAGAGGCATACTAGTGACACTCTGTTTGTTTATGTATTCACACATGTACTAAATTTCCGGTTAATACAATTCTAGCATGAATAATAAACATTTATCATGATATAAGGAAATATAAATAACAACTTTATTGTTGCCTCTAGGGCATATTTCCTTCACTGGATACATACAACATGTTTGGTTGTCGGTCCAATAATCGAGTGTGTGTCTAGTCATATTTTCCTATTTGTGTTGGTTGTGGCTTGTAATTATTGTTGAGTACCACGGTGATGTGCTCCTTCTCTAAAGAATACTACATCCACTCTTGATAACCTTCAACAAGATCATCCACAGTCAAAGTGGCCTTCTCCTTTTCCGTCAAATTCATCCTTTCTAGCATGTTCTCCACATTCTCCTTCTCCTGCTTGCTCGAACTCGAACCCCATGGCCGCTAACCTTTGCCACTAGAGACCTTGTCCTCCCATGAGCATCATAGGGATGTAGATTATGACAGCAATCACTTTGCACCACCTTAACAACTTAAAACCCTAGAAGGCGTTTTGGGGTTCCCTATCCCAAAGTTTTTTTTCCTGAAGGAACCCAGGGGGTTAATTCTTGAGATTATAGGATGTTGTAACAAGCAAGGTTTTGCCACTACGAAATGTATGGGCAATATAGACATTTCACAAATTATACGGTAGTCTGGTGTATATGTATTAATACATTCACATAATAGTCTAGTTTTCGCTAAAGGTAGGGAGCAAACGGGCCGGCCCATTTCGCAAGAGCCGATTGAATGTAGGAATTTCGCAAAAATTATAAAAGTGCTTAAAACGGATATCAAACCCACAACCTGGCCATACGTGCAACCAATGCTAACCAGGCGACCTAGTGACTGATGACGGCTTAAAGGCAGCGCTAATGTTAAAGTAATAATAGTGTTCAAACAAAAACTTTAAAGTAATAATTAGAGCTGCAGATTCGGGTTTTTCAATAATTTTACAAAACAATGTGAACAAAATTTCTTGAGAATGCCAACAATGTTTCAAAATCGTAAAAAATCAAATATTATTTTCTTAAATGTGAACTTTTTTTAAAAAAAGTGAATTTAAAATTCACACTGAACATTTTCTTAATATATGTTGAATTTTTTCAAATACAAAACTGAACTTTCTTGAAAACATATGCTGATTTTTTTGAAATGCACGCTGAATAAAATTTGTACACACGTTGAACACTTTCTATACATAGTGAACATTTTCCCAATGTACGGTGAACTATTTTTAATATGAATATTTTTTGGAAAATGAACAAATTGGAATTTCGAACTTTTATTGGAATTTGGAATTCTGAACTTTTTTGAAACATGAATACATTTGAAAAACATGAACAATTTTAGAATATGTGAAGAAAAATTGGAATTTCAATAATTTTTGAATTTCTAATTTATGGAAAATAAAAAGGAAACAAAATAAGGTAAAAGAAAAGAAAAGAAAAGGAAGAAATAAGCAGAAAGAAAAACGAAAAATAAAAACATGAAGAAGAAAAGGAAAAAAGCTCAGGGAACCTTTAAAAAGGTTCCTAAAACTGGTTGCTCGTTCAAAGTGGGCCAACTCGTATCATGTCAATCGTTCGATTCGCTTCAACGGAGCCGCGACGGTTTGACACCCATGGGCGGCAAATAAGGTTCGGCATTTGGGAAGTACAGTCATATAGATGGCGCCACGCACAGGACGCTGCCCGATTGGGCCCGCCCATTATCACACGCGAAAACAGGAAAAATATATCAAAAAATGAAATGGCAGTGCGAGGGATCGAACCCTGTAACTCTCACTACCGACCGCTCGTCGCTAGGTACAAGAGCTGATAAGCTTCAATGTCTAACTATAAAAACGCAACCTACTAGGAGTATCCTTTACTGACCAGCTTACTGTAGCAAAATAGACTTTCTCCACTATTTCTTTCTCTTTTTTGCTGATAGTTTTTTGTTTCTTTTCCATTTCCCCTTTTCATTTCTTTTTCATTTCCAAAAAATGCTCGTCTTTTAAAAACTTGTCTAATTTTTTTAAAAAGTTTGCTTTTTAATTTTTTTATAAATTAAAATATTTGCATTCTAAAAACTTGTACAAACATTGAAATGACTGCAATTGTAAAAAAATGTACAAACATTGAAATACAAATATTAATAAAATACAAGGCTTCATCTCATAGCATGTTGTTTTTCGACATCCTTGAAATGACCCCAGTTTTTTCACGTGGCTTGTATGACCAAGTTAAGGCACCATGCCAAGTTGTTTTGATTTTCGGCAAGTTTTGTATTTTCTTGAGTTTTCCTGGTCAAAAATGGTTTATAAATGGCCGGACGTGTCGCAACTTGCATATGATGTAGGAAATCATTCAAACCCGCTGTAGATGACTACCATGGGCACGCCTACCTGTGTGCCTACCAAAGTTGGGGCCAGTCCTGAGATTTCCAAAAAAGTATCATGTTCAACGGAGATTGTTCGGTTAGGCCAGAAACGTTTTGGTTTTAGTTTTGCTAAATGGACTAAAAAAGAATAGTATAAATCAAATTTTCGGTTTCTACCGAATGCCCACCTTGATTTCTTTGTATTCCAAACAATTTTAAGAATACATTTTTTAATTTTGAAAAAATTTCAAAAAGCATAATAACGTTCAAAAAGAGAAAATTGAGATATGAAAAAGCAAAGTATGTCAAGCTACTCCCTATACAGCGGGAGCTCCTAGGTAGCACTCGCATGCTACCTTTCATAGGTCGGCCCAACTACACGAGCGATCAGCTATCGATCGTCAAGACCATATGCCTGATCGCTTCTTTCTAGTTCGACCAAAAAAAACTTCTTCATGGTTGACATGGACGACAAGTTGAGCGTGGACATCTTTGACCTTTGACTGTTGAATTTAAAAAGGATCATATTTTTGAAGAAGTTCATGTATTTGAAAAAATATTCGCGGATTTGCAAAATATTCACAAAATGAAAAACACCATGAATTGAGAAAAATTTCATGGATTTTGGAGAAAAAAGTTGAAGGATTTGAATAAGTTCATCGATTTTGAAAAGACCCCATAAATTTTAAAACAAAGTTCATCTACTTTAAAAAATGCATTCATTTTGAAAGAAGTTCATCAATTTTGAGAAAAAAGTTTCATTGATTTTGAAAAAAAAACCATCCATTTTAAAAAGACGTTCATCAATATTTTTTTATGAATTTGATGAAAAGTTCTCAATTTTGGAAAAAGTTCACCAAGTTTGAAAAAATGTTCGCAAATTTTAATAAAAGTTCATTCATTTTGGAAAAATGAAATCATTGTTTTGTGCATATTGCAATAGAAAAAGGAAAGTGAAAAATGAAGAAAAATAGAAAGGAAAACAAAAAATAAAAATGGAAAAGGGAAATAAATACGGAACAAAACCGCTTGAGAAGACGTGAAAAAAGAGCAAGAAAAAGGAAAGAATGAAAGAAGAAAATAGGAAAAATAAAAGAGGACAGAATAAAAGAATAAGAAAGACACTTGTATTCATTTTAACTGATGTGGGAAAGTTCGATATGGCGACTCATTGTGAACCATAAGTTGCTGGCTCGAATCTTGGCACTCTCAGAAAATTTTGTGATTTAAATTCAAAGGAAAAAAAGATGGATGGGACGCATTATCTTGTGAGGGCAGCAAGAGTACGGCGTATACATATACAACGAAATGATTCTGAAAAAGAGAGTATACAATGAAATATAACCATCATGCCATTTATTATAAAGAGGTATGGATTAATTTGAACCGTCCTTGTGTTTAGAGTGGTCTACCGAAGCAAAAGTGCCGTATGAGATGTTTGTCATCTCCATTGTTGGAGCCAAGATGGTAATCCACGGAAAGATAACACTAGCAAGTACGTAAGCTACTTTTGTGGATATGTTAGCACACACAACCTCCTTTTTTATCTCTCTCTATATATATCACGGCTATGGCGGACGAGGTCTTCTCCGACATCATTCTCTCTCTCTCTCTCTCTACATTTTACTACTTCCAGCCGTCCGTAGCTCTGGTCCTACTTTGTCCTAGCTCCGGTCTAGGCAAAAATCCATTTTTTGGGGGGGGGGGAGGGGAGGCAGTCACTTTTAGCGATGCACCGTGGAGCCAACGGGCATGCCAACTGTAATGTTGGTGCAGGTTCTGAACAAATTAATGCCCGTTTCGTCGCAGGGGCAGAGCACGCTCATGTCCCACTCATACCATGGCGTCCGAGACTCGGGGCTCGGCGGAAACAAGCGAGATCTTTAATACCCAGGCCTCCCAAAAGTTTCGGGGCACATACCCTCTTCCAATTAACCACGCGTTTGGTATGCCCGAAGCTTCTTCATCGGCATTCCACATGAAACGAAACCTCTTCTAATTTTATTCATTCTCTTAATCGCCTGTAACACCCCAGTGTCATGCTACAGTAACCCTGTGTGATTAAGCCTAATCTTTTGGCTAAAGAATGCTTAATCACCTTTGTTCAATATCTCTTTTCTACTCCCATCCGAATTCTAATTCAAAACATAAGTGAAACTTGAAGTTGCACAAAAATTGCTGGAAAAATGTTCATCATTTACCAAATATTCCAATGCAATTTGATGTAAATAAAAACAACATCACTCCTATGCTAAAATGGACACTAACAGTTATAACAGTGCCATTGCAGCAATTTAAAATGCAAATTCATTTATAAAAATTTCAAATGAATCTAAATCTCTCCCAAAAATAATTGTGACATTGCCTAAAAATGCACTGGACTTTTATGATCTAATCTCACCTTTTTTCTAAATTATTAGGGTCCCTTGATAATTCATTTTCCTTCTCTGGTTTTTGCAGAAAAGGAGTTAACAAAGAAAAGCAGAGGGGAGGGAGAGTAAAGGCCCCCCTTCTCACTGGGCTTCGGCCAGTAGGCCACCGGCCCAGCTACCGGCCGGCCCAGCCGGCGCTCCCATATCCCCTCACCCCCCGCAGACCCTAACCCACGCACCCACTCCCCCCCCCCACTCTCCCTCCCCCCTCCCCCCCCCCGATCCAATCGGGATCGGGCTCGACCCCGCCGCTGACCCTCGACGCTGGCGCCCTGCGGCGCACCTCATCGGAGAACCCCCCCTCTCTCGACTCCTCTTCCTCTCCGGACCCCTCCCACTCGACTGCTTCTGGATCGGGGAGGGGCTCAATCCCGCGCCACCCTGTGCCTCCGACGTCGGCGCCCATCCTCGGCGCCGCCTTGTTGCTGCCGTGCTCCGCCACCTCGTCGGCGTTGCTCCATCACCTCTCCCTCACCGACGCCAACGCGCCCCGACGCCCCCCTTCCCTGCTCGCAAGTGAGCGCCATCGTTCCCCTTCGCCCCCTTTCTTCCTGGGTCGCCACGGTCACCGCCCCCCCACGCGCGGTCGACGCGCTTCGGCCGCGCCTGTTGCATGCTCACCGCGCCTCTCTCCCCGTCGCTCGCGCCCTGACCGCTCGCCGCGCACCCATGCGCGCCCGCCCACGCGAGGCCGCGCCCGTCGCCGCTAGTTGCTCCGGCTGGCCCGTGCTGGCCTCGCCCCGTCGCCTCTGCCCTGCGCGCCGTCGCGCCGCACACCTCCCTCGCCCGGCTCCGTCGCCCTGCCCTGCGTGGCCTCGCCCCCCTCCCTACCGCGCACGCCCCCGACGCCCAACCGCGCCGCGATGCGCCCGCCTCATCGCCCCCCAGCTCGCCGTCGTGTGCCCGCGCCATCGCCGCAGCCTCATCCCTACACCGCCGCATGGCCGCCCCCCTCCTTCCTCGGCGGCTGCGGCCGCCCGTTGCGGAGGCTGGCGACGCCCCACCGTCCCTCCTGTTGGCCTGGGCGGGCGCCTATTCGGGCTGCCGCCCGTCGCCGTTAGCCCCGCACCCATTAGGCCCCCTCTGTGTCTATGATAGTGGGGCCCCACGCCCCAGAACATTTTTTTAAAAGAAATTAAAAAAATAAATAATAATTAATCAATTAATGAATTAATTAACTTAATTAATCCTGTTAAATTAATATAATTAATCCTAATTAATTAACCTAATCACTTTAATTAAATTAACTAATCTTGTTTAATTAACTAAGTGAATGACCAGTGGGACCCACACGTCAGCGACCCAGTCAACACCCCTGTTGACTACTGACGTCAGCGAGCACTATTCTGGATAATATTGAATTAAAATAATTAAATAAATCCTAAAAATGTTTTAAATCTTTTAAATTTAATATAAAATAAACCGTAACTCGGATGGGAAAACTTTGTACATGAAAGTTGCTCAGAACGACGAGACGAACCCGGGTACGCAGCCCGTTCGTCCGCCACGCATCCCTAGCATAGCGAACACGCAACTTTCCCCCTCCAGTTCAACTGTTTGAAAACGCGAAACACCGGGGATACTTTCTCGGATGTTTCCCCCCTTCGCCGGTATCACCTCCTACCGCGTTAGGCACACCCGTCACATCTTATTGCCATGTTATGCTTTGTGGTGCTATGTTTGCTTTATATTTACTGTTTCTTCCCCCTCTTCTCTCCGGTAGACCCCGAGACCGATGCTGCCCTTGTGATCGACTACGTCGACGACGATCCCCCCTCCTTGCCAGAGCAACCAGGCAAGCAAACCCCCTTGAGCATTCCGATATCGCCCATTTCCTTCCCTCTCATGCTTGCATTAGAACTGCTACTTCTTTCTGTGTGATCCTACTCTGATGCATAGCCTGTTGTTGTACCTGCTTTCATACCTTACCTGCTTATCCTAAACTGCTTAGTATAGGTTGGTTAGTGATCCATCAGTGACCCCCACCTTGTCCCAGTTGCCTCGCTTTATGTTCGATGACTCGATCAACGTGATTGGCGTCTAGGCCCCGACACCGCACATCACCCCCTAGTTGTATGACACTACAAAGTTACTGTCGAGTGCCGAGGGTGAACCTCAGACATCACTCCTGATGAGATCTCTGTAGTGTAGCTATTCGGTCGTGATCATCGAGGGTGATTTCCTCCTTAACCACTTTCGGTACGGCTCTGTCGTGCAACCCCTCAAGTGTGAACCTCGAGGGTGGATCCTCTTACGTTCACCTTGATGACAACATTTAGTGGAATTCACCGTGGGTGATTCCTCGGGTTTTCCCTTTGGTGTTAGACACACAGTTACTATGATTACTATGACTTTACACTGAGCCATGTTAGTAAAGACGGGTCGACCCTGAGGGGTACCCGAGCGAGCTTAATAGCGAGTGATGTGGAGTCGGGTTGACCTGGAAGGTGCCCGCGAGATACTTACGAGGCATGGCCGTGCATTCTTAGCCCTTGCCGCAAGTACTCGAGACGGGGCAACGGGGTCACATCTTTCGTGAGTCTCTGCTTGTTACCGCGTGCTCTCAATCCACTACGTTTTGGATATTTGATCCGAGGGGCCTCTGGCCTGATAGCACTAACCATCACGTGGGCATAGTATGGGCGTTCTGCGTCGTATACATCAGCCGAAGCTTAATAGACGTCAGCGACTAAGCGGCGCGCGCCGTTGGACTGCGTAAGCACCTGCCTTGTTGAAGGAGGTAGCTAGGTCTGCTCACCGGCCGCGTACGCAACGTGCAGGAGTTCCCGGGGAGATTGTCCATGACCCCTGGGGGCATAGGTTTAGTCCGGCGTGCTGGCCTCTCTATTAAGTCTAGGTCGGGTTGCGGCGTATTGTTTGGCCGAGGCCGGGCATGACCCAGGAAAGTGTGTCCGGCCGGAGTGAATCAAGCGTGGTGGGTAAGTTGGTGCACCCCTGCAGAGAAGAAAACATCTATCGATAGCCTGTCCTACGGTAACAGACACTTGGAGTTGTATCCTGATCGGTACAACTAGAACTGGATACTTGTGATGAGAAATGAATGGATGGTGATGAGAATTGGATTGTGATGATAAGTGGATAGTATGGCTCTGGGATTGCTTTCTCACAGGGAGTCGAGAAAGGATCTCTGGCCGAGGTTGATAACACTACTGCTACTTTACTTTATGCTACTCTACTCCCTCCTGTTTGCTTCAAGATGGTGGTTTCCAGAAGATGCTAGTCTTCGATAGGCTAGGCTTTCCCCTTCCCTTCTGGCATTCTGCAGTTTAGTCCACAGATACAACCCATTCCTTTGATACAGATACATACTTAGTTTAGATCTGATGTAAGTCTTGCGAGTACTTTGGATGAGTACTCACATTTGCTTTGCTACTTCCTTTTCCCCCATACCCGATTGTTACGACCAGAGGACGGATCCCAGGAGCCAGACGACGCCACTGATGACTACTACTACCCGGAGGATGCCTACTACTACGTGAAGACTGCAGACGACTAGGAGTAGTTAGGAGGCTCCCAGGTAGGAGGCCTTGCCTTTTCAATCGTTGCTACTTTTGTGCTAGCCTTCTTAAGGCAACCTTGTTTAACTCATGTCTGTACTCAGATATTGTTGCTTCCGCCGACTCTTGTGTTTTCGAGCTTATGTATTCGAGCCCTCTGGCTTGTAATATAAAGCTTGTATTATTTTAATTTGTGTCTAGAGTTGTGTTGTGATATCTTTCCGTGAGTCCTTGATCTTGATCGTACACATTTGCGTGTATGATTAGTGTACGGTCAAATCGGGGGCATCACATCGCCCAACCTTTCAACCGGAAACTTGTGAGGAAGTAACCGAATTAACCACTAGGAGCCTCCCACTAACAGTGAAGAGCTTACCTTTCCATGACTTCATCCTGCCTCCCGTCTTATCAATTGTCCCCTGAACCTCAACTCTTCTTGTTTTTTTAGCTCAGTGGAAGACTGAGATATATACTTACTACAAGGAAAAATCAACGTAGCCCCTCCGAATCTTTTTAAAATCTCCTGGTTCTCTAGCTGCTCACGGCAGATGGATTAAGTTGTGCGCTTGTCAAAGTTGACATTAAGCCCAAAAATATCACCAAAGCGCACAAGCATTCTCTGCACGGCATCAATGCCAGCCTTCATGGGGTTAAGGAGAAGCATTCTATATGGGCAAAGAGTTCAAAAGCGTGTGCAGCATCAAGCTTCATATTGAAAGCCTACATACTGATTTCGAAAGTCTACAGTAATAAAACTTACATGTCCCACATATAGGCTTGGACATATTGAATGTGACATCGAAATCAGTATGAGGACTCTTCAAATTATATGTGGGGCATATAGGTTATATTTACGAACGCCTAGCTCAATTACCTCAAGTTGTATTTCCGTTCTTAGAAATGGAAAGGTTGTTAGCCCGGTTCAAGAAAAAGCCTAGCTTAATTTTGTTTGTATAGATGGGCACGATTAGAATTTAGAAATTTTGTTTAACAATGAAACAATTACTCATAGGTAAGTCATGTGTAGATTCCAGGATTTTCTCAGTTTTTGTTGATTACCATGGGAAATGTGGTGCCTTTAATTCCGCATGTTTTATATATAAAAAGCATACAATTAGTTTGCCAAAAAGAAAAAAGGTAAATGACCATTTGAATTGACTAATTTCAGTTTAGTTTGTATGATTTTGTATATTAAACCTGAATGCCAAATGTATCGCACGCTCTTATAACCTCTACTCAATTTAGTTTGTGAGTTTTTCCTTTACCATGTTTGTTGTTTTAGGAGCACGATGAAGCCGAGCGCCGGTCTCTCTCTCTACATTTTACTACTTCTTGTCATCCGTAGCTCTGGCCCTGCTTTGTCCTAGCCCCGATCTAGCTGAAAATCTATTTTTTTTGGGGGGGGGGGCGTTGCCCCCCAGTCACTTTCAGTGATGCACCATGGAGCCAATGGGCATGCCAACCGTAATCTTGGTGCAGGTTTTGAACAAATTCATGTCCGTTTCGTCGCAGGGGCTGGGCACACTCATGTCCTATTCATACCCTAGTGTCCGAGACTCGGGGCTCGGCGGAAACAAGCGAGATCTTTAACACCCAATTTAGTTTGTGAGTTTGTCCTTTACCATGTTTTTTGTTTTAGGAGCACGATGAAGTCGAGCCTACAATACTGGTTGCGCTGGGAGGTGGGCCTATGCTTCCTCTCAGTGTTGGCTTGTGTAGGAGTGTCTGTCTAGCTCCTGTGGCGATACGAGGGTATGGGAGCCCACCGTGGGAGTGAGGCAGCTCAGCTAGGTGCTGAGGGCGGCGAGAGGAGCCCTGGGGTGGTGTACAATGGTGAGGCGTGGCGGCCGTACCTCCAGAACATCCACCCATGCTGGTTGTTGGCATACAGAGTCGTGAGTTTACTGTTCTTCACGACGTTCACGGTGATCATCGTCAAATCACGCGGCCACACTAGGCAATTGCTCCAGTATTTTCACAAAAGATTTTCATTGAACCCAATGCACTAGGTATTACACCTAGATCGGATATGAACTCCTTCATCCAGACTCCTTCATCCAGACTCCTTCATTTGCTGCTTCTGAAGCAGCTATGTAGTTCGCTTCACACGTAGATCCCGCCACAACGCTCTGCTTGGATTTGCACCAACTTACTACTCTACCATTAAATATAAATATGTGACTTAGAGTCATCCGGATCAATGTCAAAGCTTGCATCGATGTAACAATTTATGACGAGCTCTTTGTCACCTCCATAAATGAGAAACATATCCTTAGTCCTTTTCAGGTATTTCAGGATGTTCTTGACCGCTGTCTAGTGATCTACTCCTGGATTACTTTGGTACCTCCCTGCTAAACTTATATCAAGGCACACATCAGGTCTGATACATAACATTGCATACATGATAGAACCTATGGCCGAGGCATAGGGAATGACTTTCATTTTCTATCTATCTTCTATAGTGGTCGGGCATTGAGTCTGACTCAACTTCACACCTTATAACATAAGAAAGAACCCTTTCTTTGACTAGTCCATTTTGAACTTCTTCAAAACTTTATCAAGGTATGTGCTTTGTGAAAGTCCAATTAAGCGTCTTGATCTATCTCTATAGATCTTGATGCCCAATATATAAGCAACTTCACCGAGGTATTTCAATGAAAAATTCTTATTCAAGTATCCTTTTATGCTATCCAGAAATTATGTATTATTTTCAGTCAACAATATGTCATTCACATATAATATTATAAATGCTACAGAGCTTGGGTTTAGAAACGCCTGCAGGCACCCGTTGGCGATGCGCCAAATAGGATATGCCTTTGTTCGATACGCGTTACCTAGCCAAGCCCGAGGCAAAAAAACCCAAGACTGAGCCCGGCCCGGCCATCGGGCCTAGTTTTTAGGCCCAAGCCTAGCTCAAACACATAAACGCCTGACGGGCCTCGGGCCGGGCCCCTTCAGGAAATCGCAAAAACGATGGGCCTGGGCCCGGTCTGGCGCTGCCATCGGGCTCAAAATCTAGGCCTGAGCCTGGCCCAGGAGTCGCGTCGGGCCGGGCTGGCCGGGCCGGTCTTCCCATGGCCAGGACTACCCGCAATTCATAAAACAAACCCACGTAGCAGATCCACTCAGCAGCGCCACGCTGCATTGTGCGACGCTACACACGTTGCAAGTTTGACAATAGGCAAGTAGAGGAAACTACCATCTACAGATGCATTTTACCATATTTTTAGTTTCTTTGGAGGATCATCCAACTATGAAATAAGCAACACCAATTAATTAAGTAGACCATGTTTCTTTGAAGAAGGGGTAAAATAGACACTTACTCCGTGTAGTAATAAAAGATGGTGTGGCCGCACGATTTGACGATGATCACCGTGAATGTCGTGAAGAACAGTAAACTCACGACTCTGTACGCCAACAACCAGCAGGGGTGGATGTTCTGGAGGTACTGCCGCCACGCCTCACCATCGTACACCACCCAAGGGCTCCTCTCGCCGCCCTTAGCACCTAGCTGAGCTGCCTCACTCCCGCGGTGGGCTCCCATACCCTCGTATCGCCACAGGAGCTAGACGGAGGCTCGGCTTCATCGTGCTCCTGAAACAAAAAACATGGTAAAGGACAAACTCACAAACTAAATTGGGTGTTAAAGATCTCGCTTGTTTCCGCTGAGCCCTAAGTCTCGGACACCAGGGTATGAATGGGACATGAGTGTGCCCAGCCCCTACGACGAAATGGACATGAATTTGTTCAGAACCTGCACCAAGATTACGGTTGGCATGGCCGTTGGCTCCACAGTGCATCACTGAAAGTGACTAGCGCCCCCCCCCCTTCAAAATGGATTTTTATCTAGATCGGGGCTAGGACAAAGTAGGGCCAGAGCTACGGACGACTGGAAGTAGTAAAATGTAGAGAGAGAGAGAGAGAGAGAGAGAGAGAGAGAGACCGGTACTCGGCTTCATCGTGCTCCTGAAACAAAAAACATGGTAAAGGACAAACTCACAAACTAAATTGAGTATAAGTTATAAGAGCGTGCGATACATTTGGCATTCAGGTTTAATATACAAAATCATACAAACTAAACTGAAATTAGTCAATTCAAACAGTTGTTTACCTTTTTTTTCTTTTTGGCAAACTAATTGTATGCTTTTTATATATAAAACATGCGGAATTAAAGGCACCACATTTCCCATGGTAATCAACAAAAACGAGAAAATCCTGGGATCTACACATGACTTACCTATGAGTAATGGTTTCATTGTTAAACAGAATTTCTAAATTCTAATCGTGCCCATCTATACAAATAGAATTATGCTAGGCTTTTTCCTGAACCGGGCCAACAACCTTTCCATTTCTAAGAACGGAAATACAACTTGAGGTAATTGAGCTAGGCTTTCGTAAATATAACTTATATGCCCCACGTATAATCTGAAGAGTCCTCAAACTGATTTCGATGGCACATTCAATATGTCCAAGCCTATATGTGGGACATGTAAGTTTTATTACTACAAACTTTCAAAATCAGCATGTAGGCTTTCAATATGAAGCTTGATGTTGCACACGCTTTTGAACTCTTTGCCCATATAGAATGCTTTTCCTTAACCCCATCAAGGCTGGCATTGATGTTGTTCAGAGAATGCTTGTGCGCTTTGGTGATATTTTTGGGCTTAATGTCAACTTTGACAAGCGCACAACTTAACCCATCCACCGTGACCAGCTAGAGAACCAGGAGATTTTAAAAAGATTCAGAGGGGCTACGTTGATTTTTCCTTGTAGTAAGCATATATCTCGGTCTTCCACTGAGCTAAAAAAACCAAGAGTTGAGGTTCAGGGGCCAATTGATAAGACGGGAGGCAGGATGAAGTCATGGAAAGGTAAGCTCTTCGCTCTTAGTGGGAGGCTCCTGGTGGTTAATTCGGTTACTTCCTCACAAATTTCTGCTTGAATGGTTGGGCGATTAAGAGAATGAATAAAATTAGAAGAGTTTTCGTTTCATGTGGAATGCCGATGAAGAAGCTTCGGGCATACCAAACACGTGGTTAATTGGAAGAGGGTATGTGCCCTGAAACTTTTGAGAGGCCTGGGTGTTAAAGATCTCGCTTGTTTCCGCCGAGCCTCGAGTCTCGGACGCCATGGTATGAATGAGAAATGAGCCTGCCCTGCCCCTACAACGAAACGGACATTAATTTGTTCAGAACCTGCACCAAGATTACGATTGGCATGGCCGTTGGCTCCACGGTGCATCGCTGAAAGTGACTGCCTCCCCTCCCCCCCCCCCCCCCCCCCCCGCCAAATGGATTTTTGGCTAGACCGGGGCTAGGAAAAAGTAGGGCCAGAGCTACGGACGACTGGAAGTAGTAAAATGTAGAGAGAGAGAGAGAGAGAGAGAGAGAGAGAGAGAGAGAGAGAGAGACGTCGAAGAAGACCTCGCCTGCCATAGCCGTGATATATATAGAGAGAGATAAAAAAGGAGGCTGTGTGTGCTAACATATCCAGAAAAGTAGGTTACATGCTAGCTAGTGTTATCTTTTCGTGGATTACCACCTTGGCTCCAACAATGGAGATGGAAAACATCTCATACGGCACCTTTGCTTCGGTAGACCACTCTAAACACAAGGACGGTTCAGATTAACCCATAGCTCTTCATAATAAAGGGCATGATAGTTATATTTCATTGTATACTCTTTTTTCAGAATCATTTCGATGTATACGTATATGCCGTACTCTTGCCGCGCTCACAAGATAATGCGTCCCATCCATCTTTTTTCCTTCGAATTTAAATCACAAAAATTTCAGAGAGTGCCAAGATTCGAGCCAGCAACTTATGGTTCACAATGTGTAGCCATAACCTACTTGCCAACATCAGTTAAAATGAATACAAGTGTCTTTCTTATTCTTTTATTCTATCCTCTTTTATTTTTCCTATTTTCTTCTTTCCTTTTTCTTGCTCTTTTTTCACGTCTTCTCAAGCAGTTTTGTTCCGCATTTATTTCCCTTTTCCCTTTTTATCTTTCATTTTCCTTTCATTTTTCTTCATTTTTTCATTTTCCTTTTTCTCTTGCAATATGCACAAAAAATGATTTCGTTTTTCCGCAATGAATGAACTTTTATTAAAATTTGCGAACATTTTTTAAAACTTGGTGAACTTTTTCCAAAATCGAGAAATTTTATCAAATTCATAAAAAAATATTGATGAACGTCTTTTCAAAATGGATGATTTTTTTCAAAATCAATGAAACTTTTTTCTCAAAATTGATGAACTTCTTTCAAAATGAATGCATTTTTTAAAGTAGATGAACTTTGTTTTAAAATTTATGGAGTCTTTTCAAAATCGGAACTTATTCAAATCCTTCAACTTTTTTTTCCCAAATCCATGAAATTTTTCTCAATTCATGGTGTTTTCCACTTTGTGAATATTTTGCAAATCTGCGAATATTTTTTCAAATACATGAAATTCTTCAAAAAGATGACCCTTTTTAAATTCAACGGTCGAAGGTCAAAGATGTCCACGCTCAACTCGTCGTCCATGTCAACCATGAAGAAGGTTTTTTTGGTCGAACTAGAAAGAAGTGATCAGGCGTATGGTCTTGACGAGCGACAGCTGATCGCTCGTGTAGTTGGGCCGACCTATGAAAGGTGGCATGCGAGTGCTGCCTAGGAGCTCCCGCTGTACAGGGAGTAGATTGACATACTTTGTTTTTTCATATTTCAATTTTTCCTTTTTGAACGTTACTATGCTTTTTGAAATTTGTTCAAAATTAAAAAATGTATTCTTAAAATTGTTTGGAATACTAAGAAATCAAGGTGGGCATTCGGTAGAAATCGAAAATTTGATTTATACTATTCTTTTTTAGTCCATTTAGCAAAATTAAAACCAAAACTTTTCTGGCCTACCCGGACAATCTCCGTTGAACATGATTTTTTTGGAAATCTCAGGACTGGCCCCAACTTTGGTAAGCACACAGGTAGGCATGCCCATGGTAGTCATTCACACCGGGTTTTGAATGATTTCCTACACCATATGCAAGTTGCGACACGTCCGGCCATTTATCAACCATTTTTGACCGGGAAAACTCAAGGAAATACAAAATTTGTCAAAAACCAAAACAACTTGGCACGGTGCCTTAACTTGGTCATACAAGCCACGTGAAAAAATTAGGGTCATTTTAAGGATGTCAAAAAACAACATGCTATGAGATGAAGCCTTGTATTTTATTAATATTTGTATTTCAATGTGTGTACATTTTTTACAATTGCGGTCATTTCAATGTTTGTACAAGTTTTTAGAATGGAAATATTTTAATTTATAAAAAAATAGAAAACAAACTTTTAGAAAAATTTAGACAAGTTTTTAAAAGATGAGCATTTTTTGAAAATGAAAAAGAAATGAAAAAGGAAAATGGAAAAGAAACAAAAAACTATCAGCAAAAAAGAGAAAGAAATAGTGGAGAAAGTCTGTTTTGCTACAGTAAGCTGATCAGTAAAGGATAGTTCTAGCAGGTTGCGTTTTTATAGTTAGACATTGAAGCTTATCAGCTCTTGTACCTAGCGACGAGCGGTCGGTAGTGAGAGTTACATGGTTTGATCCCTCGCACTGCCATTTCATTTTTGATATATTTTCCCTGTTTTCGCGTGCGATAATGGGCGGGCCCAGTTGGGCAGCGTCCTGTGTGTGGCGCCATCTATATGACTGTACTTCCCAAACGCCGAACCCTATTTTCCGCCCGTGGGTGTCAAACCGTCACGGCTCCGTTGAAGGAAATCGAACGACCGACATGATATGAGTCGGCCCACTTTGAACGAGCAACCAGTTTTGGGAACCTTTTAAAAGGTTCCCTGAGCTTTTTTCCGTTTTTTCTTCATTTTTTTATTTTTCGTTTTTCTTTCTGCTTATTTCTTTCTTTTCTTTTCTTTTCTTTTTACCTTATTTTGTTTCCTTTTTGTTTTCCATAAATTAGAAATTAAAAAATGATTGAAATTCCAATTTTTCTTCACATATTCGAAAATTGTTCATGTTTTTCAAATGTATTCATGTTTCAAAAAAGTTCAGAATTCCAAATTCCAATAAAAGTTCGAAATTCCAATTTGTTCTTTTTCCAAAAAATATTCATATTAAAAATAGTTCACCGTACATTGTGAAAATGTTCACTGTGTATAAAAAGTGTTCAACATGTGTACAAATTTTATTCAGAGTGCATTTTAAAAAATCAGCATATATTTTCAAGAAAGTTCAGTTTTGTATTTGAAAAAATTCACCATATACTAAGAAAATGTTCAGTGTGAATTTTAAATTCACTTTTTTTAAAAAATTGTTCACATTTAAGAAAAGAATATTCGATTTTTTTATGATTTTGAAACATTGTTGGCATTCTCAAGAAATTTTGTTCACATTGTTTTGTAAAAGTATTGAAAAAAACCCAGATCTGCAGCTCTAATTATTTCTATAAAGTTTTTGTTTGAACATTATTAGTACTTTAACGTTAGCGCTTCCTTTAAGCCGTCATCAGTCATTAGGTCGTCTGGTTAGCATCGGTTGCACGTATGGCCAGGTTGTGGGTTCGATACCCGTTTTAAGCGCTTTTATAATTTTCACGAAATTCCTACATTCGCTCAGCTCTTGTGAAATGGGCTACCGTATAATTTGTGAAAAGTCTATATTGCCCATACATTTCGTAGTGGTAAAACCTTGCTTGTTACAACATCCTATAATCTCAAGAATTAACCCTCCTGGGTTCCTTCAGGAAAAAACTTACCAAATCATTGTAAATATGGAGGAGGTAACACATGATAATGCACAAGTTATCAGGTGTTTGGGATAGGGAACCCCGAAACGCCTTCTAGGGTTTCAAGCCGTTAAGGTGGTGCAAAGTGATTGCTGCCGTAATCTACATCCCTCTGATGCTCATGGGAGGACTATGGATGATCTTGTTGAATGTGATCAAGAGTGGATGTAGTTTTCTTTAGAGAAGGAGCAGATCACCGTGGTACTCAAAAATAATTACAAGCCACAACCAACACAAATAGGAAAATATGACTAGACACAAACTCTATTATTGGACCGACAACCAAACATGTTGTATGTATCCAGTGCTATCATCTTCCATTGGTTGCACCAAGAGACCATAAGCTCTTGGACTTCTGCATGTTGCGGTAACAAACACATACGGATCCATCATATAACACGGAAAATAACCTACAAAAAATTGTAAACTTTCACTCTGTTAAAAATATAATCGTTGTGACAATTCTAAGTAGCCCAAGGCAAAGCACAAACCCCCATGTAGATCCGTGCTTTAGTTTTGGCCTCAATCCCCCTTAAAGGGCCGATGCATTTCGTTTGCCCATGTCCATTTGGGTCCGCATGGATAGAAAACACGACCCAACGTGCCAATGCAAACAGATGGTTGTCCATTTTTGTGTCCGCTTCGACCCATTTCCAACCCAAATTTGGTCTGGATTTGGGTCCGCATGGACACTCCACGGACGCCCGTGACGTCCTCCCCTTGTCCTCCCATGGCCCGCCTGGCAGCGACACATAGGTAAGACTAAGATATTTCCCTCAAAGATGAGGGGAGGTAAGGAACTGCCATCCAGTTCTGCTTTAAATTCACCTTCTGTTATAAGTAAACTTGCAACACCAGCACATGCTATTAATTCTGACATGTCGCAAGTTATTGAATATCGTACTTCTGCTATGGATAATTTTTATGATGATGCTAGTACCCTCCTTAATGATGATGTGCCACTTGGTGACTTTCTTGATAAACAAATTGCTAGAGTTATACAACATGATGTTGTTGAATCTGATGATGAGCTTGAAACTGAAACTCCTCAAACACCTGCTAGAACTAGCCCTCCTAGATATGAATTGCCTAAGGTACTGGAAGGTTATGTTATGAGTGAAGAAACAACTAGAGATATTCTTGCTTGTAGAGATAGATATGATCTAGAGAAATTATTATGCAAGTATAAAGAAAAATCTCTGAATGCTAGAATGAAATGTGATCCTAAGTTTGCTACGTTACCTATCTTTATTGATGATAAGGATTATGAATTCTCTGTCGACCCAGAGTTGATTACTTTGGTTGAATCTGATCCTTTCCATGGTTATGAAACTGAAACTGTTGTGGCACATCTTACTAAGTTGAATGACATAGCCACCCTTTTTACTCATGATGAGAAAACTCGCTATTACTTTATTCTCAAATTATTTCCTTTCTCATCAAAGGGTGATGCTAAAGCTTGGTACAATACTCTTGCTCCTGGTTGTGTGCGTAGTCCCCAGGATATTATTTATTACTTCTCTGAAAAATATTTTCCCGCTCAAAGGAAACAAGTTGCCTTGCAGGAAATATTTAACTTTGTGCAAATTAAAGAAGAGAGTCTCCCACAAGCTTGGGGGAGGCTTTTCCAATTACTTAATGCTTTGCCTGATCACCCTCTTAAGAAAAATGAAATACTTGATATCTTCTATAATGGATAACCGATGCTTCTAGGGACTTTCTAGATAGTTGTGCTGGTTGTGCTTTCAAGAAACGAACTGTTGGACAAGCTGAGGAATTATTGAATAACATATTGAAAAATTATGATGATTGGACTATTCCTGAACCACCGCCTAAACCCACTCCAAAGAAGAGGGGTATATTATATCTCAGTCCTGAAGATATGCATGAGCCAAAGAAATCTATGAAGGAAAAAGGTATTAAAGCTGAGGATGTTAAAAATTTATCTCCTATTGAAGAAATACATGGGCTGAATACACCACCACTACCTAAGGTGGTAGAGGTAAATTCTCTTATGAAGTTCAATGATAATGACAATCCTCACAATATGCATCCTAGCAATGCCTTTATGAGTTTGGAAACTATATTAGAAAACAAGATAACTTCTATGCAAATGTCATGAAACAATTGAAATACAATTCTGATATGATTGCTCGCTTGAGTGACTTGTTATTTAGAATAGCAAATGATGTTAGAGGTGTTGGAAAGCATGCTTCTATGGTTCAAACTCGGTTAGAACAAGTTGCTAAATCTCAAAGAGAATTGTTTGATGAAATGAATAATAATATGCATGACTTTGCTGTTAGAGTTGCAACTAGAGGAGGTAAAATGACTCAGGAACCACTTTATCCCGAGGGACACCCAAAAAGAATTGAACAAGTTTGTAACACCCCAAAATTTTAATCAAATTTTATTAAGTAAAATTTGGCCATAAATAAAATTTTGAATTATACTAGGTCATTTATTAATTTCAAAGCCTTTTCTATTTCCTGTTTTATAAAAAATTCTCCCCTTCATAGAAGATTATTTTTTGTGAAGTGTTGTGGTATGTGGTTGTTTTATAAACCTTTCCATTTGTATCATAAATAACAGTGGGAAATATTTTCATAATAAAATTTGCCACAAGTAATACTTTTAAAAGCATTTTCAATACTTAAAATGCTTCTGTTGCACTACAATTATTTTAAGTAATTGTTTTAAAATCCCACAAAAATTGTGAGAGGTCAGGTGATGCCTATAAATCACTTTTGAGCAAAAACCTAACTATGTCTTTTCAAAATTTTGAGAGAAACATCCTCTTTTCAAATTCTGTCCCGTTCTTGAGTTATAACTGCAACCCTAATTTTTCTATCTCCATTAATTCTGAAACTTTGCCATCTTGTAGTCCTTCCAACTAGTACCTTAAGTCTAGAAGGGCAGCTTCAGTTTCAACTTGCAAGTCCACCAAACACCCCTCTGAAGTTTCTGTCCAGAACTGAATTCTGGTAAAACTTGCACTAAAAAGTTTCTCATCTTGCCAAACTAACTCCACCATCATCTCTAGCATCTAAAGAGACCCCACTCTGCCAAGTTTCAAGTCCATCAAAGTCATTTAGCTTGCCCTAGCATTCTGTCAAACACCTTGTGGGCATGACATAAATGTTGCCACTTTCTAACTTACATTGGACACTTGGTTATTTGGCCAAACCAGCATGTCCATCACTCTTCTCATACCTATAAGCACCATCCTATTGATTTGTAGCTCGTGTGTGTCCCTGTAGATGCCACTGGCAATCCGACGAACACCTAACGTGCGTGCACCGGGCGCGGCCAGAGCGTGTGTTTTGCACGCGTCGGCACCGAGCCCCTGCCGTGTCTCTGCTGCCTTCCCCTCTCATCCTGATCCTCCTCTGGATCAACTCGACCACCGAGAACCTCGCCGACACCCTCGAATGGCCCCTAGCGCCGTCCACCGCCGTCCACGACGACCAAGACCGCTGCCCGACGAGTCCCGCACGGCCACATCTCTGCCCGATCCCCTCTTGCTTAACTGCCAACAGCTCGAGCTCACCCGCAGCTCACCGACCACACTAGCGACATACCGGCCTCGCCACCACGCACTCGCTCGCCTTGGATGGCCGCCACCGCGGTCAGCTCAGGCACGGCACCGCCTAGGCCACCTGAGCCAGCCAGCGCGACCCCGTGGTAAATACGGACGGCCACCATCCATACCTAACCACGCCGGCCACTCCTACCTTGCCACCGCCCGCGCTTTGCCATCAATGGCCGCTGTCGACTTGTTCATCTCTGGAACCCGCGTCACTGCCCTCCCCTCCCTATAAAAAGCCACCCAAGGCCCTCGAACAGCACCATCTCACTCTCCCTCTCCCTTACTGACCCACCCGTTGCAGCAACACGACCAGAGGAGGTCGTCTTCTCCGATTTCGGCAACTACTGCCGCCGCCACTGTTTGGATGGTTCCGACGCTGTCCGGCCCTCCCTCTCACAAGTTTATCCACCACTAGCCTCCTTGAGCACCCATTGATCCATCCCCGCCCTCGATTTTGCCCGGGAGCCACCATAGGCGAAACAGCCAATTCGTCTCCACCGGAGCTCCTCGGGTGAGCTCGCCGCCAGCGACTCCCTCCACTCCAGCGACCAAGGAGGGTACCCACGTGTTCGCATCAACCTCCTGAGCTCGTAGATGGCCTCGGTTTTCCAAACGGTGCCGCCGTTCGCCAGCGCCGACTGCCGAAGCTCCGCCTCGGTTCGGCCAGAGAAGGAGGCGCGTGCGTGGACTAGTCAAACCTGACCAGTGGGACGGTGGGCCCACTGTCAGTGACACAGTGACGCGCCACTGTCCGGACCGGAATTTCGAGATATCATTTTCCCAGAAAATTGGTCCTTGTGCTCACCAGCCCCAGGATTACTGTTAGCTGATGAGGCACCAACTTGATACAGAAATTCCAAGCAAAATACAAAATATGTAGTACAAGACCATTCTGGCCTATGAGTAGAACACGAGGTTTCTAGTGGCTGATGGCGGAAGCGGTTTGTGGTTCATGAACGTCTATGGGACTCCATTTCCCACAGGAACAACTAACCTGCATAACTCCTATCTTCGCGAGGCTGCTATCACCATTGCGTAGGTTCCGGGGTGTCATCGCAATGCCCCTCTCCATGCAAGAAATCTGGCCAAGAAAATAGCCAGGGACAATCCAGTGAGTACTTTGAATGTACTCGCAAACATTATGAACACAGGTATAATATAACAAATGATAATCATGCTCTGAAATATTCTATGATCACAACTCCAGTCACAAAATAAAAATCCATGATGCACGCAAGCAGGTTATTCATATACAACATGGATATGCAATAAGGGAGTAGAAATAGAATGCACCGATCAGGTGTCTGAAGCGACGCCTCGAAAGGATAATAATATAAAGCATGCCTCAGTCGGGCGTCTGAGCGACACCACATAAAGGGCTTATAAATAAAAGAAATAACAAGCATGCCACAGTCGGGCATCTGTGCGATGCCACATAAAGGGCTTATAAGGAATTTAAATAACAAGCATGCCACAGTGGGGTGTCTGGGCGACACCACATAAAGGGCTTATAAGTAATTTAAATAACAAGCATGCCACAGTCGGGCGTCTGGGTGACACCACATAAAGGGCTTATAAGAGAATAATCACAGTGAATATCTAGGAGGTAGAACCATCACAGGGATACTCAATAATTCAAATAAGGTAAATGGTTAGTCCATAATAATAGTAATCATAATCATCATGAGTCACAAGTCATGATCCATGTTCTGGTTTAGCAATTTTCCTCCGAAGACCGACACTTGACCCATCCCAGACTGTAGTCCTTAACCATGGACACGGCTATTCGAATAGATATAATCTCTGCAGAGGGTGTACTCTTTACCCATGAGTAACGGATTCCTTTAGTCCATCGGGACTAATTTCGTCTACGGTCTTTTAATTGAAAACACACCTGACCGCACACACTAGCCCAACTTACCGGTGTCTGGAATCACCCGCGACACCCATTAAGCAAAACTCTAAGTGGGGAGGCTACAACCTCAACTAGCATGGGATCACAAAATTTATAACGCGCGCAAACTAGGGGAGCTACCCCCTCGGCTCCAACCGGAAACACCCATGCCCCTGGACCAGGTGGCATGCCTACCGGATGCAACCGGTATCTTCCACCATGGCCTCTCTGTATGATGTGTGCTAGGAAGGGGTTGACAACTTACTGAACTGTACCCTACCTATGGCAGGGACAAGTGGTAGTACGAAACAAGTATGGGGGTTACTGGAACAAGACTCGATCTATGGTCGACTCAGGAGGTTAAAGCATTTCCTGCATGGTAAGCATAAGAAATATATTTCACGCCAATTAGACAGAATCACCACTCATCAAACCTCACCATGCCTTACCGGACATAACCGTCTCGACGAAGAACTAGAGACAAGCTTGTGTCTACCCAAGACAGAGACTTTCCCGGATTCCTTCCGGTAGGCATAAAAGGCATACGAGGGTGATTACTATCAGAAGCATATCAAAATCCCAACAGCAAGGAATCATCATTATGCACTCATGAATATGATCATAGCACCACATAAAATGCCGAATACTTCGCGTCAAGGTGGTGCCGTATTTGCATCAAACGACACACAACAAATATTATGCCGGGGTTCAGAATGCTTGCCTTCAAGAGTATGTAAGTGGGGTGCACTTTTTGAAAGTTGCTTCCTTCTTCAAAAGTCCTATTTTAAGAAAATTTAAATTAACACATTGTTTCAAAACAGTACAAAAAAGTTGTTTGTAAAATTTTCAAATAAATATGAAAATAAACTAGACAAAATTTGAGATACAACAGAAAAAGAATCAAATCAATTGGACTTGTATTTTAAAAGTTATAGCCAGTCAAAGTTTAGTCAAAATTCTGTTTTTAATAAAAATCAGAAAAGGAAAACGGTTCAGGGGCTTACGCCTTCCCCTAGAGAAGGCGTATTCGGTGGAATACGTTTCCACTTAAGCCAGCGTGGGTCGACTCGTGGGTCACTGACAGTGGGTCCCTTGGGCCCACTGGTCAGGTTTGACCAGTCGCCTGCGCCTCCTCCTCTGTCCGAGCGGAGGTGGAGCTCCGGCGACCAATGTCGGCGGTTGGCGGCTCCTCGAGGGGCTCCGACAGCGGGAACTGGTTCACCGCACTAGGACGATCCTCCTGGTGGTTGAGAGGGTCGCGGGGACGAAGGGGGTCGCCGGTGGCGAGCTCTGCAGCGGACGACATCTTCGAGAACAATTGGGGGCTTGGGCTACAATGGCTCCCAATCGAGGTTGAGGGGTTGGGTGGCTCCACACGGTCGAGGGGAGCCGGACGGTGGTGCTGGAAGGACAGGGGAGGCTCTGCTCGCGACGCATGGCACCGGAGCGTGCGGCGGCTGAACTGGACGGAGATGAGGAAGAAGGCCTCCCTCCGTCAATTGCTGGCTGTGGGGGCTCTAGAGGGATGGCCTGAGGTCGCCTGAAGGTCTGGACGAGCTCGGGGTTCCTATTTATAGCGTAACTAGGTCGGTTCCATGACGGCCAGGGATAAGATCGACTGTGAGTTGCTTCTGTGGCCGTAGAAGACGTGGCGATGCAGGGGGCGGCTTGGAGGAGCGAATGGATGAGCTCGGGCTGTTTAGGGGTGAGCTGGCGCGCGACTGTGGCTCGGGCGGCTCCGTCCATGGGAGGAGCCTGCTGCGGCCGTCCGCTAGCTGCCATGGCTGACCTGACGTTGGCGCTGCGGGGCTCCGGGGGTGGCTTGGATGGTTCTGATGAGCGGATGAGGACAGGGTGTGGCCGTGCGGGCGAGCAAAGGCCAGGGGCGCGGGGTGAGCGAACGCGGCGGCTCGGGCGCACACACGTGCAAACGCGCACTCCGGCCGCACCCAGAGCACGCACGCCATGTGCTCGGCAAAATTCCAAGGCAAGTTAGAGGGCTAGGATGAGGCTGGAAATCAACAGGGTTAGGTTAGAGGTAGCTAGGAGATTATTGGACATGGCTGCTGGGTCAGGGGATCAAGTCCACAATGTAAACTAGAAACTATGCCAAAACTGGCCATGCACTCAAGGTGCTCGACAGAATGCCATGGACATCTAGGCATCCCTTCTGGTGGCCAAAATCTCCAGATCAGAGTCTCTTTAGATGTAGGTGATGGTGGCAAGGTTAGTTTGGCAAAACCAGAAACTTGTTAGTGCAAGTTTTTAAAAAAACCAAATCTGGACAGAAAATAAAGGTCATTAATGCATGGACCAAAAATACTCAAATGGTTCCCAAATCCTGGAGTTAAGGGTTTGGTAAGGTGTACTTCAAGCAGGACAAATCCCAAGGCAACAAGAGCAAGATAAAATATGGTTGCAGTATAAATCACCAAACTAGACCAGAATGAAGATGAGGATGGTTTGCTCAAATTTTCCAAAGAACACCAATGGGTTTTTGCATAAAGTTGAATTATACACTACTATTAACTTCCCCAAATTTTGGCGGAATTTTTAAATAAATTTATCAAAAGGTTGTAGTGCAAAAGAGGCTCTAAAACTTATGAGAAACCATTTTTAAAGAAATAAAGCTCAGAAAAATAATAATTGTATAAATAATTCCACTGATAAAAGGAAATGGTCTTGGGAAGATATACAAGTCCAACAATATTTTTGAAAGGTTTCCACCTAGAAGGAAAAACTCAAAAAAATTCAGAGGGACAGGGTGATCTGAAATTAAAAGGTAAAACCAGAAAATAAAAATTTAATTTCCTGGCAAAATTTTTAATTAATAAATCAAGGGCAAAATTTTGGGGTGTTACAACACTACCCCCTTAAGAAAAATCTCGTCCTCGAGATTTGCTAAGGGCTGTTTTGAAAAGAATTACTCCTACTATCTCAAAGTAATATCACAAAAATAACCATCCTACTCATGCAATAAAATGTGGCTACAGTGAGTGGGCAATTAAGTGGTGTAAAACTACAGTGTGGAATACTGGCGCTGCATGGAAAAATCTATGGTTGGGGGAAAACGAGAAATTCGTACTTTTGGTTACAGTAAATTTAGAATAAATTTCTAAATTTCTAAAATACGCTGGTCGTACCCGAGAGCACAGTGCTCTCTCTGGCTGACAGATGGACCCGGGGCCCACTGTCAGTCTCTTCTTCTGCCTCTGGCTCTCTCTTCTTCCTCTCTCTCGCGCGCTTTCTCGCGCTTTCTCCATCGGCGACGTCTAGCGCGTAGGGCATCTAGGCCGTACTGCGGTAGTGCGCGACGTGCTAGCTGCCGGTGCAGCGTGCACTCACCTCGCGGGCCAGTGCGCTGTCGGCACTGCTCGCGGATTCGCCTCCGAACACCGGCGATCGAGCGACGAGCGGCGCTGGTGGACTTCGCCCACCGTACACCGATCTCGAGCTATAAAATGACCGAGGTGCTCCTCTCTTCTTCCTCACACCTGGCCTCGCTTCTCCTTCTCCTTCCTTCCCCTCCATTTCTGTTTGCAGGAGCTTGAGACGAGGCTCTAATGGCGGAGGTGATGCCGAACTGGTACATGATCCTGATGTGCGGAGGGTTGGCGGCATTGCTGGGGTTTTCCGTGCTCTTGTGTGTGATGATCCTCGATGATCGTCGTGATGCTGCTGCTCGAGTGTTAGCTCTCCACAGTGGCAGTGATCATGAGGATTAAGTGTGGTGTCGGGTGGTAACTGCTGTTAGTGTGCTGGAGGCAACTTGCACCCGAATAATTACCCACAAATCTCTCCTTCAGAGACTGCGGTGTGCAAGGGGGGGGGGGTGATCAGTTAGGTGCAAAATGTGCACGTGGATTTGCAATTAGTGCACGTGGTCGAGTGGTTGGGGTTGTGGGTCTGCTGTCATGGTGCTGTGTGAATAAAAATCTATGTCGTGAAGAGATATACGCTGCAACACCTCAGGGAAAAAAATCTCCCTTCAGAATTTACCAAGAGAGAAATCAGTTAATAAAATTAACAGCAGTAAAAACTGCTCTCATTAACTGAAACCAAATATTTAATTCATCGCACAAATTTAGGATACCACACATAAGTTGCAACACATAACTAGATGCTGGGATAATAAACATAGTAGTAACGTCTACAATGAAAACGACAAATAGACAGGGTCCTGAGAAAACGTCTGTGGTACTGGGGCACACTCCTCTTCTATCGGGGAAAGCGGGTTGACTAGTCAAAGAACACGTCTCTCTTGGTCGGGCCTCAGTGGTCTGCCGATGGCGATCTGAGGATTTAAATCAGCGAGGCTCTGGAGATAACCCATTACCCGGTGGGTCAAACGTTCTTGAGTGATAACATACTGGGCAAGGTTGGCCAGTACCGGGTCTCTCTCAATTCGTCCACCGGGAAAAGATGCTACTTCTCTGGGTGCTGCACGACTCGGGAAGTAATAATACCCTCGTTCGCTGGCATAGGGTACCGCGAATCGAAGGCGAGCAAGCGCTTCGTACGCAGCAGCTTCTATGGCCATTTGCGGAGTCGGCATAGATTTCCCCACGAAGGAGACTTCCGTTGGGTCTTGGTTTGGGTTTGCGGGAGGGATGTGCACCACTGCCCAATATTTCGAGGTGGATGGGGGTGATCCTCGATTTGAGCAACTCGTACTGGGGTGGATGAGTAGAACTCATGGTACTGCAGGTAAAGTCCCACAATATTTTAACAAAACTTCCTGGGGTTGCATCTGGAGTTCTCAGATAGATACTAGGGCTCGGCATGGCAAGGAATGGCTGTGAGTGTTGTGCACAAGGTGAGGGGTACTTGGCAAGGTCACGAGGTGGCCTTTTATATAGCATCTGGGCTGGGTCATTTACCACAGTGAGGGGCAACTAGTTTGTCGGTTCTGCTCTATGGGGTCGGGGTCAATGCCACAGATACACATATCTCACAAAAGTGATGTATTACTGTGGGTGTCGTCGGGGTGGTTTTTGGTAGCTACGCCCGAAATTAAAAATGTGACCATACGCCAACATACTTATGCATGGCTACTATTTAAAATAGGGGCGCATAAGCAGACAGAAATTAATTATGGCGATACAAGATCACACAATTTCAGGGCGTGCACATACTAAGACTCGGTACTACTCGAGTGACTTAGTCTACCTCGTTAATATCTAAGCGGACGTGCCTTGTGGACGTCGAGGCTTCTCCATGGGCTTCACCATCGGGGTTAGCTGGATGGAGTTGAGGAGCTGCAGGGTCGGGGTAGCAATGATGACCATCGCGGGGGTTGTTGGCCACAATCCCGTTGGAGCGTGTTCCCAAAAGGTGACGAAGCACTTCTGGGGACACCAAAGCATTTTGGTCGATGGCTGGGGCAGACCTCAAGGAGTTGATCGGTTGTCCGAACAGCACGACTGGGTTGTCGGCATCGAGCCATCTTCTCCTCTTGCAGGGGCTCGGCGAACCAGTTCTCCACGGGCTGCGATCAGATCAAGGGTGATTTTGATCGAACAATTCCTCTAGTGCACTTACATAGCGCACCAGATGCAACAATGCAGGATCCGTCTCGTGATCTCCGTTGGCAACCTGGGCTGGCCTACCATACCCGTCATGGCTGGGGTAGTAGTAGAACGAGCGACAGTTAACTCTGGGCGACAAGTGCCGGAGTTGAACTATAGCCTCTTGAGCAGCTAGTTGGATGGCTTGTGGCTCAAAGGAAGTTGTCCTTCCGGTGAACCAGTAGGGGCATTCTAGTGATAGACCCCTACCATAGACATGCACAGTGGCCCAGAATTGACGACTCTCACCGCTCATGGGCCCTTGGTACACAACATATTCTAGGGGCTCTTCTAATGCAAAGGCACGGCGGGTGAGGTTTGCTAGCACGGTCACAAAACCTCTAAGGTTGGTTGCTGTGGTCTCATTGTGAACAATGGGGCCAGGCATCTTGGCTTGATTTTGGCGTAGAGGCTGTGCTGTGCTGGGTTGGGGCTAGCGTGCCCTTTTTATAGAACAAGGGAATGAAGTCTTCCTTCGCATGCTTGCAAAAGAGACAATTTAGGTGTCGGTCACTGGCGCGTGATCGGCAGGCTAGGCTGATAGGTTGGGCACCGACTGCCAAAAGGTGTCGGGGTCACTGTGTGGCTATCTTACACGAGAAGCTTGGCCGGGGTTAGGTTAAGGTTTGGTGGGTTGATTAACCTAGGTTTATTGACCTGGCGAAGATAGGATTAGCCAATGGTCAGCCTAGCTTTGATACCAAGGTTGTCAGGATCGGAATTTCAGGATATCATTTTCCCAGAAAATTGGTCCTTGTGCTCACCAGCCCCAGGATTACTGTTAGCTGATGAGGCACCAACTTGATACATAAATTCCAAGCAAAATACAAATTATATAGTACAAGACCATTCTGGCCTATGAGTACAACACAAGGTTTCTAGTGGCTGATGGCGGAAGCGGTTTGTGGTTCATCAACGTCTATGGGACTCCATTTCCCACAAGAACAGCTGACCTGGATAACTCGTATCTTCCTGAGGCTGCTATCGCCATTGCGTAGGTTCCGGGGTTGTCATCGCAACGCCCCTCTCCATGCAAGAAATCTGGCCAAGACAATAGCCAGGGAAAAGCCAGTGAGTACTTTGAACGTACTCGCAAACATTATGAACACAGGTATAATATAACAAATGATAATCATGCTCTGAAATATTCTATGATCACAACGTCAGTCACAAAATAAAAATCCATGATGCACGCAAGCAGGTTATTCATATACAACATGGATATGCAATAATGGAGTAGAAATAGAATGCACCGATTGGGTGTCTGAAGCGACGCCTCGAAAGGATAATAATATAAAGCATGCCTCGGTCAGGCGTCTGAGCGACACCACATAAAGGGCTTATAAATAAAAGAAATAACAAGCATGCCACAGTCGGGCGTCTATGCGACGCCACATAAAGGGCTTATAAGTAATTTAAATAACAAGCATGCCACAGTCGGGCGTCTGGACGATACCACATAAAGGGCTTATAAGTAATTTAAATAACAAGCATGCCACAGTCAGGCGTCTGGGTGACACCACATAAAGGGATTATTAGAGAATAATCACAGTGAATATCTAGGAGGTAGAACCATCCCAGGGATACTCAATAATTCAAATAATGTAAATGGTTAGTCCATAATAATAGTATTCATAATCATCATGAGTCACTAGTCATGATCCATGTTCTGGTTTAGCAATTTTTCTCCGAAGACCGACACTTGACCCATCCCAGACTGTAGTCCTTAACCATGGACATGGCTATTCGAATAGATATAATCTCTGCAGAGGGTGTACTCTTTACCCACGAGTAACAGATTCCTTTAGTCCATCGGGACTAATTTCGTCTACGGTCTTTTAATTGAAAACACACCTGACCGCACACACCAGCCCAACTTACCGGTGTCTGGAATCACCCACGACACCCGTTAAGCAAAACTCTAAGTGGGGAGGCTACAAGCTCGACTAGCATGGGATCACAAAATTTATAATACACGCAAACTAGGGGAGCTACCCCCTCGGCTCCAACCGGAAACACCCATGCCCCCGGACCAGGTGGCATGCCTACCGGATGCAGCGGTATCTTCCACCATGGCCTCTCTGTACGGTGTGTGCTAGGAAGGGGTTGACAACTTACTGAACCGTACCCTACCTATGGCAGGGACAAGTGGTAGTACGAAACAAGTATGGGGGTTACTGGAACAAGACTCAATCTATGGTCGACTCAGGAGGTTAAAGCATTTCCTGCATGGTAAGCATAAGAAATATATTTCACACCAATCAGACAGAATCACCACTCATCAAACCTCACCATGCCTTACCGGACATAACCGTCTCGATGAAGAACTAGAGACAAGCTCGTGTCTACCCAAGACAGAGACTTTCCTGGATTCCTTCCGGTAGGCATGAAAGGCATACGAGAGTGATTACTATCAGAAGCATATCAAAATCCCAACATCATGGAATCATCATTATGCACTCATGAATATGATCATAGCACCACATAAAATACCGAATACTTCGCGTCGAGGTGGTGTCATATTTGCATCAAACGACACACAACAAATATTCTGCCGGGGTTCAGAATGCTTGCCTTCAAGAGTATGTAAGTGGGGTGCACTTTTTGAAAGTTGCTTCCTTCTTCAAAAGTCCTATTTCAAGAAAATTTAAATTAACACATTGTTTCAAAACAGTACAAAAAAGTTGTTTGTAAAATTTTCAAATAAATATGAAAATAAACTAGACAAAATTTGAGAAACAACAGAAAAAGAATCAAATCAATTGGACTTGTATTTTAAAAGTTATGGCCAGTCAAAGTTTAGTCAAAATTCTATTTTTAATAAAAATTAGAAAAGGAAAACGGTTTAGGGGCTTACGCTTTCCCCTATCGAAGGCATATTCGGTGGAATACGTTTCCACTTAAGCCAGCGTGGGTCAACTCGTGGGTCACTGACAGTGGGTCCCTTGGGCCCACTGGTCAGGTTTGACCAGTAGCCCACGCCTCCTTCCTCCTCTGTCCGAGCGGAGGTGGAGCTCCGGCGACCAACATCGGTGACTGGCAGCTCCTCGCGGGGCTCCGACGGCGGGAACAGGTTCACCGCACTAGGACGATCCTCCTGGTGGTTGAGAGGGTCGTGGGGACGAAGGGGGTCGCCGGCGGCGAGCTCTGCGGCGGACGGCATCTTGGGGAACAATTGGGGGCTTGGGCTATGGTGGCTCCCGGTCGAGGCTGAGGTGTTGGGTGGCTCCGCACGGTCGAGGGGAGCCAGACGGTGGCGCTGGAAGGACAGGGGAGGCTCTGCTCACGACGCACGGCATCAGAGCGTGGTGGCGGCCGAACTGGCTGGAGATGAGGAAGAAGGCCTCCCTCCGTTGATTGCTGGCTGTGAGGCTCTAGAGGGATGGCCTGAGGTCGCCTGAAGGTCTGGACAAGCTCGGGGTTCCTATTTATAGCGTAACTAGGTCGGTTCCGCGGCGGCCGGGGATAAGATCGACGGTGAGTTGCTTCTTTAGCCGTAGACGACGTGGCGATGCAAGGGGCGGCTTGGAGGAGCGAATGGATGAGCTCGGGCTGTTCAGGGGTGAGCTGGCGCGCGGCTGTGGCTCGGGCGGATCCATCCATGGCAGGAGCCTGCTACGGCCGTCCGCTAGCTGCCATGGCCGACCTGACGGTGGCGCCGCGGGGCTCCAGGGGTGGCTTCAATGGTTCTGATGAGCGGATGAGGACATGGCATGGCCCTGCGGGCGAGCAAAGGCCAGGGGCGCGGGGATGAGCGAACGCGGCGGCTCGGGCACACACACATGCAAAATGCGCGCTCTGGCCGCGCCCAGAGCACGCACGCCATGTGCTTGGCAAAATGCCAAGGCAAGTTAGAGGGCTAGGATGAGGATGGAAATCAATAGGGTTAGGTTAGAGGTAGCTAGGAGATTAGTGGACATGGCTGCTGGGTCAGGGGATCAAGTCCACATCGTAAACTAGAGACTATGCCAAAACCGGCCATGCACTCAAGGTGCTCGACAGAATGCCATGGGCATCTGGGCATCCCTTCTGGTGGCCAAAATCTCCAGATCAGAGTCTCTTTAGATGTAGGTGATGGTGTCAAGGTTAGTTTGGCAAAACCAGAAACTTGTTAGTGCAAGTTTATGAGAAAACCAAATCTGGACAGAAAAAAGGTCATTAATGCATGGACCAAAAATATTCAAATGGTTCCCAAATCCTGGAGTTAAGGGTTTGGTAAGGTGTACTTCAAGCAGGACGAATCCCAAGGCAACAAGAGCAAGATAAAATATGGTTGTAGTATAAATCATCAAACTGGACCAGAATGAAGATGAGGATGGTTTGCTCAAATTTTCCAAAGAACACCAATGGGTTTTTGCATAAAGTTGAATTATACACTACAATTAACATCCCCAAATTTTGGTGGAATTTTTAAATAAATTTATCAAAAGGTTGTAGTGCAAAAGAGGCTCTAAAACTTATGAGAAACCATTTTTAAAGAAATAAAGCTCAGAAAAAAATAATTGTAGAAATAATTCGACTAATAAAAGGAAATGGTATTGGGAAGATATACAAGTCCAACAATATTTTTGAAAGGTTTCCACCTAGAAGGAAAAACTCAAAAAAGTTTAGAGGGACAGGGTGATCTAAAATTAAAAGGTAAAACCAGAAAATAAAAATTTAATTTCCTGGCAAAATTTTTAATTAATAAATCAAGGTTAAAATTTTGGGGTGTTACAGCCACCTCTCCGTAAGTGGAGACGGGTTTCGTTGAAGTTGCTTTCCCGCGGGGAAAGTGTATTATGGCGAGTGCGACTTCGACGTCGCAGCCCTCCCGCGCGGTCGAGCGGTTGGGCTTGGCCCAGTACCGCCGGGCGGCTATACCATGCCTAGGGCGCGTTTCTGCTCAGCCCATCACAGTAATATTTGTTCTCTTTTTCTTTTGCAGAAGATTTCAAATAAATCCACAACATCCATTTCACATCCAAATTTGATGATTCAAATTTCTGCCTACTCCTAAAATCATGCTCTATTTATCCAGATATGGTGAACATTTTTCCTAGTCCTGGTTTTTGCTGGATCTACTAAATAGTCCATTTTCCTTTAATATTCCAGCTTAATAAATCCATAGGAAAATCATATAAACTTCAAATGACTTGATTCTTTTTCTGTTATCTCTCAAATTTCATCTAGTTTATTTTAGTATTTATTTCACAAATTTCCAAACAACTTTTATGTACTATTTTTAATTATGTGGTAATAAAAATATTTTGAAAATTGGAAATGGAGGGGAGATATGATTTTCAAGTTTTGGAGTGCACCCAACATCTCTGCATGCTCAAGGCAAGCATCTTGAACACATGATATGGTGAATGCATAGTGTTTGTTTGCATGTAGAATTGAATTATGAATATATTCAACTCATATGAAATTTGCATAGTATTGGTCATACATGCATGATTCCCCTTAATGGTATTATATCTCCATTTAAACATGAAGTATGAGTGAGTACGACTATTTTCATGTACGGTATATGCCTGTGTTGGTCCAGGCTAATTTGCAAGATGAATCAGTCACGAGAAAAGTGACTGTGAGACTGAAATCTCGTTGTAACGAGAATGATCAGTGAGGGTATGTTGAGACATACCAGTGGTGACCCTGTTGGGTACTGCCAAGGAATTGTATTGTGCTAACCACTGCAGGGAAACTTACACCTCCTGAGTTGACCTTAGATCGAGTCTTGTTCCGGTAACCCCCATACTTGATTCGTGCTACCACATGTCCCTGCCAAAGGTAGGGTATGGTTCAGTAAGTTGATAACCCCTTTCCTACACACATCGTACAGAGAGGCCATAGGAAATGATACTATTGGCCCCAGTAGTCATGTCACTTGGTCCGGGGGCATGAATGGCCGGTCTGGGACCGAAGTTGAATGTTCATGCTGTAGGAGGCCGTTGCATGAGGCCTTCCCACTTAGAGTTTTACTTTATCATTGTTTTGGGTGATCCCTGGCTTGATGGATTAAAGCTGGTATGTGTGGGTCAGGTGTGTTTTCATCCCAAAGACCGTAATCGGAATTAGTCAAAGTCTCAGGGTTGACTAAAGAAATCCTTTACTTGTGGGTAAAGAGTACACCCTCTGCAGAGTTATATCTATTCGAATAGCCGTGTCCATGGTTAAGGAGTACAGTCTGGGTTGGTCAAGTGTCGGTCTTAGTGTCAGTCTCCAGAGGAAATAATTAAATTGATCATGGTTCGTCCTGCAGGGTAATTACTGTCACTGCCGGTGCCGTTATGAATATTATTGTTGACATGAATATTGTTGTGGACTAACCGTTTCCTCTTATGTGCAACCGTGAGCATCTCTTGGGATGGCTAGTCCACCTGAATGCTCAAGTTATTTTCTTATAAGCCCTTTATGAGGCATCGCTTCAGACACCCGACTGTGGCGTGTATTTTCAAGACCCCTCGTGGTGTCGCTTGAGTTCTCGGGCCGTCCTGTCTCGCCCGATTCTCTTTTAGACGCCTGTTTGGCATTTCTCTCGGAATTTCTCGGGCGGTCTAACGCTCGATGTTCCGTTTCATTTCTTTGATTTACTAATAACATGACTTATTTATCCTTCCGCACCGTATGAATATTTTTCATGCCATGCTTTGAATTCTCAGTCTGCACATGCGTATAATTTAATTCATCGTGAGCATATGCATACTCTATATCTTTTGTTCTTGATGTTTGCGAGTACATTCAAACGTACTCACTGGCTTGTCCCTGGCTATTGTCTTGGCCAGATCATGACTCAGAGACGAGAACTACGAAGACACCTCGCAACCTAGGATTCAGAGATAGCAGCCTCGCGAGATAGGAGTTATCCAGTCAGCTGTTCCCGTGGGAATGGAGTCCCATCAACATTGGAGATCCATGAGTCGCTTCCGTCATCCACCACTAGAGATCCTTGTTATATTCATTGGACCTTTGTGGTCTTGTATCCAATCTCTTATAATTTGCTTGGAATTCTATATCAAGGAAATGTCCTCCAGCAACAGTAATCCTAGGGATGGTGATGACACAAGGGTCGTTTACTGGGATTTATGTCCCGGAAATCCGGCCCCGACAAAGATTCACAAAGAGCTAACACTAGTGCACCTAGTTCTTCTAAAAAGAAAAAGAAAAAGAAGAATTATAGGACTTTGCATGCTCCTAGTGAACCTGAAATAGAGAAACCTCTTGATAATGATAATGAAACTTCTATCTCAGATGCTGAAACTCAATCTGGTAATGAACACTCACATAGTGATAATGAAAAAGATAATGCTGATGTTCATGAAGATACTCAACCAAATAATAAAGAATCAGATAATGATGTTGAGATAGAACCACCTGTTGATCTTGATTACCCATAACCTAAGAATAAAAGGTATGACAAAAGAGACTTTGTTGCTAGAAAACACGGTAAAGAAAGAGAACCGTGGGTTCAATAACCTATGCCTTTTCCACGTAAGTCAACAAAGAAGAATGATGATGAATAATTTGAACGCTTTGCTGGAATGCCGAGGCCAGTCTTTTTGCGTACTCGCTTGACCGATATCTTGAAAATGCCTCCTTATGCAATGTATATGAAAGACATCATCACAAATAAGAGAAAAATACCGGAAGCTAAAATCTCCACTATGCTTGCTAACTATACTTTTAAAGATGGAGTTCCTAAAAAACTTGGAGATCCGGGAATACCAACTATACCTTGCTCTAGCAAAATGAATTATGTGAAAACCACTTTGTGTGATTTAGGAGCTGGTGTTAGTGTTATGCCTTTCTCTTTATATAAAAGACTTGATTTGAATAAACTCACACCTACTGAAATATCTTTGCAAATGGTTGACAAATCAACTGCCATACCTATCGGTATCTGTGAGGATGTGCCCATTGTTGTTGCTAATGTTACTATTTTGACTGACTTTGTTATACTTGAGATGCCTGAGGACGACAACATGGCGATTATCCTTGGTAGACCCTTCTTGAATACTACATGGGCTGTTATTGATTGCAATAAAAGCAAGGTCACTTTTCATATCAATGGTAATGAGCATACGGTGCACTTTCTGAAGAAACAATTCCAAGTGAATGGTATTAATGTTATTGAAAAATCTCTGACAATCACTATTGGAAGTTTTAAAATATCTCTACCTACTGTCAAAAATAAATATGAAATGCTTATTGTTGGGGACATTCATATCCCCATTGAGCTAACCTAGTGATTTACGAAAGTTCTTTGGTTTCATGCTAATCTAAAGTGGTTGTTAATAAGACTTGATCAACCTTATTAATGGATCATTTTTGAATGGCATGAAGTTGATGAATTTAGTAAGCACCACATTCTGTCCCCACTTCTTATTCTCTGTGTTTATTAGTTAAATAAAATAAAATGCCATGTTTTGTCTGTTTTCTGATTTTCCCGTGTAATAAAAAATGACCCAAAAATAAAAGTTCTCAGAATGCCCTAAAAATTTAATACGATTTTTTTGAATATTTAAGAATTTTTGGTGCAAATAACATCAGAGGGAGGTGCACCAGGTGGGCACAACCCACCTGGGTGCGCCAGGACCCCCAGGCGCGCCCTGGTGGGTTGTGGTCCCCACGTGGGCCCCCTCACTTTTCTCTTTACACCACATCATCACCTACCTCTAGAAAAAAAATCTCCATTTCTCTCTCTCCCGTGTTCTTACTCTCAAACCCGTGGATTTCGATCTCTTTGCTCGAAGCCCCGTTTCTGAAACTGTTTCGGGGAATTGTTGCTTGGTATGTTACTCCACCGTTTGTCAAATTAGTTTTTTGTTTTAGTGGTTTATATTTTGAATAATTAGCTACTCTTGGTGCTGCTGTAGATGTGCTTGCATGTTAAATTCTAAGTGTTCTAAGTAGTTTGAATGCTTGCTATGGCCTCTATGTATCCCTATGAGTAGTTGGTATCATTTTTGTGAACTTTTGTTGAGAAAATTTTGTGGGCTAATAAATTTCAGAATTTTGTTCTTAGGAAAACCATGAATATCTTTAGGAAGTATGGATCTAAGAAGAATTCCAAGGGTGTTATTGGGGAGTCATCTGATAGTGATCTCCGTCCTCGAAGGTTGGCGGAGGTACGGCCGTGTGAGTGGCCGCACACCCCGTTCCTAGAAGAGGCTGGAATCCTTCAGGAGTTCATGCAATATGCTGCTAATGCCGGCCTCACCGAGTTCATCGTAGATGAGTGTGAACAGCACCAAATCCTCACTAATATCTTTGTTCAGAGCTTTACTTTCCTGCCCAAGAATAATCCTCCTAAAGTTAGCTTTGATTTATATGCTGAAAACCATCAGATACAACTCATTGAATTTTGTAACATATGCATGATCCCCTCTGATGGGAGCTTGGCCGAGCCTAGGCCGACTGGGTTTGAGGCCTTTTATTGCACTTTTGACAGTGGGAGATGAGAGAGGGGTGTCAGCTACCACTACCACTGGCTTGCATTTTCCTGCTGTTCATTACTTTGCACTTTTCATTGCAAAATGCTTGCTTGCTAGGGAGAAGGTGGGAGCGCTCAGCTCACCAGATCTTGTTGTTTTGCATCGTGCTTTAGAGGGCGACAACACTTATAGCTTGGGAGCTATTGTGGCTCGTCGCCTCCATCTTAATAAATCTCAGGGTAAAATCCATGGTGGGATTTATGCTACTCGCTTGGCGGCCCACTTAATGTTGGGATACGCCCTCATGATTACCCTCTGACCAAGGTTTACTTAGACCGTGTAGCCATGGAACATCATCATTTTCTTGCACGAGATTATCCTAACATTCATATTCCTTATAACCTGGTCTTTAGTGTTGAAACTCGTGATATTATTCCATTGCCTGCCCCTGCTTTCTTTGATTCTGTTACCAGGGTGGATATAAGATCATGCCTGCAGACATCATCGCCTACCGGAATGCTCAGGCTGCTGCAGAGGCAGCACAGGAGGAGCCTCCGCAGTGGGATCAGTGGATGCCCGCTCCTCAGTACCCCTACTACCATCCAGGCTACTGATCGATTACCAAGTTAGGCCAAAAGCCTAATCTTGGGGGAGTACGTGTTTCTCACCGACATTACATTCATGTCCACTTATTCATCTTGGCGGTGTTCACACTTTTTCATTGTATCATCCATGCTTAGATTTATTTTTCTTGCTTTCTTCTTGTGTGTTTGAAAAACTTTAGAAAAACAAAAAAAATTAGTTGTAGCTAATTTACTTTCTATGCTTAGCCATAATATTAAAAAGAAAACCCAAAAAGATTTCCTTGTTCTTCTTTTGCTTTTTGGGTCTTTCCCGTGTAAATAGTTTTTCTCGTTTTGCTTTTCCCTTTTATTTGCTTGTTCAAGAATACCCCAAACTCCAAAAATATTTCAGTGTGTTTCTCTGAACTTCTTTCCCTTTTATTTGAGCTGTACCAAGGAGATGACCACGATGAAAATGTTGAGTGGCTCTCATATGAATAATTGTCGAACTAATAAAGAGCCCATTTTACCTTGTCTTTTCCTGTTGAATAAAATGTTTTGCAGATTCCAGCTTAGTCCATGACACCCTCGCACTATTATTATTTTCACATCGTTCGGTCGTGCAAGTGAAAGGCAATAATGACGACATTCGATGAACTGGCCGTCACAGAGAGAAATTGGTATGAACTCGACTTGTTCTGTTTGTGTAAATATGTTTAACCTAGTATCCATGATTCAGCCCATTATGATTAAACATGTTTGCAATGACAATTATAGATTATAGTTTCTCATGCCATGCATAAGTAGCTGGGAGTGAATAATGATTTATCTTGGATATCAACATTTGCGTTAAAATGATTGTGATGTAGTATGATGATATGGTATCCTCCTCTGAATGTTCGAGTGGCTTGACTTGGCACATGTTCATGCATGTAGTTGAATCAAAACCAACATAGCCTCTATGATATTTATGTTCATGGTGTTCATATCTTTACCTAATAATAAAACATGGATTGACTCCGTGGGTTCACCGTCACAATACACTTCTTCCCGTGAATTTACGCTTTTCACCGTCATGGTGTTTTTACAAAATATTCCCTGCCGTTTCAGGTAATTAACCCGCGGTACTAATTTAAGTGGTCAATGGAGAAAAGAACATTTCGCTTGTGAGCTTGGCAGACGCACAAGGGAGCAGATTTATAAAAAGAAATAAACCAACACGGGCTCTCCACCTCGATGCCTACAGGCACGGTGCCGCCGCCGCCGCCCCCACGCGCGGCCGATCTTCTTCCCCGACCCTATGCAATTCTATCTCCTTCCCCTCTCCATCTGCCCCAATCTTCTCCTGCACCACCCTGAGCCTTCTCGGTCTCCAACCACCTGCAATCTTCAAGCCCGCCGGCACCCAATCCGCCTACAATCTTCAAGCCCGTGGCACCAAAAGCAACCAGCGGTCGATTCGAGTGATCCCCGCTAGGAATCCATGGGATTTGAGGTGGATTTCCTAGGAGAGCGAGTAGGAAGGGTGATGGTGGGGTTCATGGGGAAGATGAAGAAGCAGAAGGTGATCCACGGCCCGCACGCGACGTCGAGCCACCACGGGCCTCCTCCCCTGCCGCTCACCGCCATGCCGGGACGACGTAATAGGCCTTGCCGGATGCGGAGGACAAGCGAGTCAATGGCCATCCACCCTGGGCCAAGGTGTGCCTGAAAATCTTTTCTCGTTGTACAATTTCTCTGTCTCGATTCTTCCATACAGTGTGGGCTGCCTCTGTGTAGACGGTGACCGTCTCAAGTGCACAGGACAAGCACAGAGCGACCAGCGACGATAACTATGCTCGGGCAGATGGATTCCGCCGCGGCGGAGTTCGAGGTATGTAATGTATCCTTGCTTGATTCATCTTCATGATACATGCATGCCGTGACATATTGATTATGGGTTGATCTGAATCTTTGTGCCATGCTAATTAAATCATTGATTGTTACATTTGTTCTGATATGATTTGCATGGCTGCGTGATGCAATAGATGCGAACATGAGAACAATAGCTGTGATGACTCAACAAGATGGTGTTGACGCTAAAAAATGGCATGGTCGCAAAGAGTAACTTGAGGCTATAATGAGATGATGTCAAATTCATGATTTCATGTCACCATTGGATGACTCTCTTCAAGCCGATGAGAATAAATATATAGATGGTCCAAAACGGAGCTCGGATGCAAAAGTTATGACAATCTTAGAGATGTTCGTATTGGCACCAGATTAGGAAAATGGCATCAAACCTAACCAAGAGGGCCTCTGATGGAAAAAGTTACAACTGCAAAGTTCTTCGTCTCGTCGAAATGGACGATTTTGATATAAAAACCGTCCCCATCCGAGGTCGTATGCAAAAGTTACAGGCAAAATCGTGCGCTGCAGCAGTGTTTGGCCGGATCATCCGGGCCGGGGTCCGGATCATCCGGGAAATTGAAGCACCGAAAGCAAAAAAAGGTTTATGATGAAGCCGGATGATCTGGGTCCAGTCCCGGATGATCCGGGTGGAGGCCGGACAATCCGGGTAGAAGTCCGGACATCCGGATAGCTTTTTCTACTACAGACTTTAGAAAACGGCCCGAAACACCATCAAGATGGCCTCGGATCGAAAAGTGTTGAACATGAAAGTTGTGCGTCTCGTCGAGGCGGTTAGTTTTTATATAAAAAAGTCCAAATCCGAGGTCGTATGTGGATTCTAGAGCCAAAACAGTGAGCTGCTATCAGAAAACTGGGCTAGGCCGGATCATCCGGGCCTAGAGCCGGACATCTGGGCCGGAGGTCGTGAGAAGTCCGAGTTTGGTTAGATTTTGATGATTTGGACGGCAAGGCAAGTCCTTTTCTTGTACGGGAAGTCCATCTGCCTCTTATATAGATAAGATGTGATGGCCGATTGAACAACAACACACAATCGAACAAATCTATCTACACCTTTTGCCTTTACTTTTCCTTCTCCCTTATTCTTCTTCATCCTCCTTCTTCGTTCGTTCTTCTTGTTGCAGGGCGGCGAACCTCGAGGCCCTAGGGGCGGTCAGGATGACCTAGGGAAGCCCATAGCTACCGCGCGCCCTGACGGGGTCCCTCCCGGGTGTGTGGGGTTTCGGGTCCACAAAAGCACCCACCGGATTGTCTTGCGTACCGTGCTTCTGGCGGGTCTCCTTCGACGTGAGCTGCGGTGCATCACCCTCGACGTTGGAGGTACACGGTGACGTGTTCGTGTGTGAACACACTTTTTGGCGACTCCGCTGGGGACGAAGCTTTGAACGGTCTCCAGCCCGTTCTTACTACAAAGAGATCGTCATCAAGTTGCTGCAATCTACAAAGGTAATATGAATACCCAATTTCCCTTTGTAGATGCAAATAATCCATATGTTGTTGCTGGATCACCTAATGAGCATAATGTATCGGCTAGCCCTAGTTTTATCAATCATGCATCTAATTATGCGCAAGAGCCGATGCAAAACAATCTTCATGCTTCAAATTCTTATGATTTTAGCAACGTACAACATAAGTATCCAAACACTTATGCATCGGCAACCCCACAAATCCATATGCCGATGAACAACATGATGGGTTTGGTTAATCAATTTGAAACACCTTATGTTAGAATTTCCAATGCCATGCAAGAAAGTGTTTCACCCTTTTATTCATCGGCAAGTAATGTGCAATATACTAATCCAACCATGCCGATGAATGAGAGAATTGGCCATGCTACTTCTAGCTATTCGGCCAGTTACTCTCAACCGTCATATGCTACACCTCATGTTAGTAACTTTTCGGCACCATACACAACTGTAGATGCTCATAATTCGGCTTCACACCTTTCAGGTCATAGCCGAATAAATGTAAATTTTACAGGAGCGGTTGTGCCAAATATTGTAGAAGATGAGGTAGCGGTGGCTGCATTGAAGAGTTTAGCCCAGAATAAGAGGATTAGTGCTATTTGCCTTGAACAACATGAAAAAGGGCTATTTCCTGATTGTGCCACAATAAAAGCTAGAGTTTTGCAAGAAGATGGATCTTTGCCAATTGATAAAATTGGTGAGCAAAAATATGGTTTTACAACAATGCATCTGCCTTCACCTAGTACTACATCATATTATACACCCCCTACACTACTGCAAAATTTCGGCAACACCCGTGTGTCATTGCCGAAAGAATCTAAAAACATCGGGGGGCAATCATATCCGGAGTGGGCTGAAATTGAGTAAAAGCTTAAAGCCAACTTTGCCGGTCACCGCCAGAAACAAATAGAAAAATAATTGGCTCAGATAAAAGAAGTGTTGCCAATTGATATAACCGGTGAAAAGAATGATGATTCGGAAACTAAAAGTGCTTCGGTTGAAAAAGCCAAATCAAGTAGTAAAGATTTTGAATCCATCAAATCCAAAGAGGCAAACATTGTTGAGAAAGGGCATGGGAAGTATAGCAAGACAACCATACTTGATTTTTCTGAAGTTAATGGAACCTACTTCCTGCCCTATGAGTTTCATGCCATAGAAATTGACAAGCTTCAAGGACAAGAGCAAGTAGCCGAACAAAGTTCGGTTGACGAAGATCTTCAAATTTATGATGCACGAAATCAAGAAGAAAATTGTGACATTGTGTTGGGAAGTCATCCAGAAGCAAAGCACAATATTATTCATCATATGAAATCATCATGCTCTCCCAACATATTTGAAGAGGTATGTCTAGCAAGTAATTTACCTATTTCCAGATTTGGTGACAACTTTATTGTTGATGCATCTATTAGAAAAATTCTAATAAGTAATTTTCAAAGACCAATGAAGAAGGGCAATTTACTTGTTAGCAATAAAATTGTTACTAAGCATATCGGCCAATATATTGTACCATTCTTAGAGACCGATAGTGACTTATTACTGCAGCCAAAGCTTTTCCCATTGCTTTATTTAAAGTTCATATCTAATTGGGTAGCTTTGCTTGCTTCATGCTTGGCTTATGCATGGTCTCAATTGAGACGTGTATGTTCTAACTACTTTGATTTCAGAAATTTAAAGCCAAGGTTAAAATCTTTTGGCAAAACCGATGCTACTATAGTTTCTTATTTAAGGACATCGGAAAAAGTATGCAAAAGAGAATTCATAGCCGAACGGGAAGATGCCAAATCTGAACCATTCATTTGCTTAACTCTGAAGCCGTTCTCACAACAAGATCGGCTAGAAAACAAAAGGTATACCTTCGATTCAAACATGTGTGATCAAATCTTTGATTTGTTGTTGAAAAATAATTACATTAGAATTCTTGATCACCATGTCAAGCCATTTATCCAAGGACGAATGTATTGTAAGTCGCATGATTCGTCCAAGCATAATTTTGAGGACTGCCACATGTTCCGTCAAATAGTTCAATCAGCCATTGATAAAGGACGATTGAAATTTTTTGAGACACCAAGAGATGACCAGTCTATTCTGATTGGTCCCGATGGTAGAAAGTTTTTGCATCGGCTGCTTCAAGCCGATCCATTTAAAGAGAAGGTAAAAACTGCAGGTGATGGGATCAAATTTTCAAGTAAAGAATTTATTGAAAAGCATAATGAACACAATCTTGAGGGCAAAAATTCCATCGAAGCTACAATGGAGACGCCAAGGACTGGGGGGAAGCAAGCAAATCCAATGATCAATGAAAGCAAACCAAAGGAAAACAAAGGCAGAAATAAGCACAAGTGTAAGAGATCAAAAATCACCTTCGCTGAACTATTGGATAAATATCAAAAGAAGAGTGAAGAGAAGAATGCTTATCGGCCAAATCATGCAAAGAAACCAAGATCACCCCCAAAAGGCGCAAATATGAGGATCGGTATTGGCAAAGTGAGAATTTTAATGCAACATATTCATATCCTTATTTTGGGCCGCCAATGCCAATGCCGTGGATGCCTCCCTATGCTCATATAGATCCATATCCATCATGGTACAGGTATGATATAAGAGCACATTCTCCATCTTATTTTAGACCATCTCACCAATATTATGCAGCTCCGAGAAGATCAACATTTGAATAATCACATGTTAAAGACCGTTTCAATCATAAGGAATCGGTCCAGAGCTCAAGGAATAAGGAAGAGGTGGTCAAGCAAGTTTACCATGTTAAAAGAGATGGTCGTAAGAGTGCAACTTCAGATTTGATCTCAAATGATAAAGAGCCAATTAAAGTGTTGACATTGGCTACTAAAGGCAATGAGACAAAGCAACCAATTATTGAGAGTCGAAGTGCCAAATCTGAAGAAAAGAGGTTGAGGGTGCACAAGGCCCAAAACGAGTTGCCATTGGTTGAAACAAAATCACAGCCGACATGCTCACTCGGCTTATCATATTGGCAAAAGAAGAAATTACAAAATCTTAGTGCACAAGAGCTAAGAAAGAAGAACATGGCATGGGTTCCCAAGAAGATCAATCAAGACAAAAATTATGTGCATGGGTTTCCAAGAAGGTCAATCAAAACAAGTACAATAAAAGTGAAGAAGGAAAATAATGAAAGCAACAAACAATTAAGCCAAAGGTGCGCATCACAACATCAAAATCTTCGGTTAGCACATCATCCATTTTCTTCAACCATGCCATTGATGCCTTTTCCATGGAATTCATCCCTAGGTATGATCAATTACCCTCCATAGATTTATTTTGATCCATGGATGCAACATAATTTTCTATATCATGAGAGGGTATTACCAAATTACTATACATATGGTTAGTTACATTGTTGCTAATCCAAAGGGCCGAAATATTTGATTGCCATTTCATTTATTTATTTCGGCTATACATGATTTGGTGAATGAATTCTACATGGACCTCATGGTAATGGACGATACTTATCTATCGCCCTAAGAATATATGTAAGAATGGCCGGTGTGGTACTCTAACACCGTCCTTAGTTTGAGTAGAGATTGAGATAAGTGCTTGCAAAGGAATTCGTCAAATTGATGCCATTGCGGATATTATGCATAAACCAATTTGCCAAAATTGCAAAGTGAACTTATGTTTTGATTGGGTGTGCTTTGGCTTGTTAGTTTTCAGAATTACGTAAGGCCAAATCATGGTTGATTTTATTATTGAGCATCATATTGACATCATGCATAATACTGTTTTTAGCTTGATCTCTCTAGTACCATGGAGATTATATATTGATGGTTAAATTTGTAACAATGGCCAAGGTGTTGGTGTTGTTTATTTATCTCCATATGAAGCTATTTTGTGAAGCCTCATGCCGCTTAAAATATTTTTGCACGACGATCAAAGCCGAATATGCATTGTTATTCAGATTGGAGCTTTGCCTTGCTATAGGTGCTATACATATTGAGGCTTTGGGTGATTCGTTATGAGTAGTACAACAAATATCCAAGAGTTATCAATGTTTTGATGAATCACTTATAGTTTATCTTGAGGTATGTCTAGATGCAAAATTTACCTTGGGTTGCTTTAAAATTGTTCATATTTCTAGACATGACAATTCAGAAAAGTTGGCACAAGAAGCATCTGGCTACTATGTTAATCATGGTGTGTTGCATTTTTATCATTAGCCGATGCTTAGTCTCGTCAACATAGGTAAGGCCGAACTGAAGTCCACTGCTTCGGCCACTAATATTTTTTATGCAGGTAAAAGTGAGGATTGGAGAAAGTTTATTGTTGATTATCTGCAAAGTCCTAACAAAAGGGTGAACAATATGGTTTAGAGGATGGCCTTGAGATACATATCTATGAAACTTTATCATAGAATTGTTAATGAAGTTGAAAAGGTTTCACCCAAGTTTGCATCAAGGATTCAAACAAATAATGGCCGATATATATTTATCGCCCTAAGCACATGCAAAGTGGCCGATGGAGTGTAGACATCGTCCTTAGAACCAACAGGTACAAGTTATTTTTTGGCACACTATCTTTGCCGAAAAACAGGGGGGCATGTGTTGACGCTCAAAAATGGCATGGTCGCAAAGAGTAATTTGAGGCTATAATGAGATGATGTCAAACTCATGATTTCATGTCACCATTGGATGATTCTCTTCAAGCCGATGAGAATAAATATATAGATGGTCCAAAACGGAGCTCGGATGCAAAAGTTATGACAATCTTAGAGATGTTCGTATTGGCACCAGATTAGAAAATGGCATGAAACCTAACCAAGCTGGCCTCTGATAGAAAAAGCTACAGCTGAAAAGTTCTTCGTCTCGTCGAAACGGACGATTTTGATATAAAAATCATCCCCATCTGAGGTCGTATGCAAAAGTTATAGGCAAAATCGTGCGCTGCAGCAGTGTTTGGCCGGATCATCCGGGCCGGGGTCCGGATCATCCGGGAAATTGAAGCACCAAAAGCAAAAAAAGGTTTATGATGAAGCCGGATGATCTGGGTCCAGTCCCGGATGATCCGGGTGGAGGCCGGACAGTCCGGGTAGAAGTCCGGACGTCCGGACAGCTTTTTCTACTATAGACTTTAGAAAACGGCCCAAAATACCATCAAGATTGCCTCGGATCGAAACATGTTCAACATGAAAGTTGTGCGTATCATCGAGACAGTTGATTTTGATATAAAGAACGTCCAAATCCGAGGTCATATGTGGATTCTAGAGCCAAAACAGCGAGCTGCTATCAGAAAACTGGGCTAGGCCGGATCATCCGGGCCTAGAGCCAGACATCCGGGCCGGAGGTCGTGAGAAGTCCAAGTTTGGTTAGATTTTGATGATTTGGACGGCAAGGCAAGTCCTTTTCTTGTACAGGAAGTCCATCCGCCTCTTATATAGATAAGAGGCGACGGCCGATTGAACAACAACACACAATCGAACAAATTTATCTACACCTTTTACCTTTACTTTCCTTCTCCCTTGTTCTTCTTCCTCCTCGTTCTTTGTTCGTTCTTCTTGTTGCAGGGCGGCGAACCTCGAGGCCCTAGGGACGGTCAGGCCGATCTAGGGCAGCCCATAGCCGCCGCGCGCCCTGATGGGGTCCCTCCCGGGTGTGTGGGGTTTTGGGTCTACAAAAGCACCCGCCGGATTGTCTTGCGTACCACGCTTCCGGCGGGTCTCCTTCGACGTGAGCTGCGGTGCATCACCCTCGACGTTGGAGGTACACGGTGACGTGTTCGTGTGTGAACAGATGGAAGTACGGGACAAGGAATGAGTGCAATCGGCTCAGGTAAACTCCTCCTGTACACCGTCTGGCATCAGTTCCAGTCGCGCCCGAAGCTTTCAATCTCGCCGCTGCACTTAGTTTTCCGAAACACTGTCGGCATGTGCTCCATCCAAGGTACACCATCTCCAATTCTATCATCAGTTTTGAACTTTAAACTAATGACTAATGGGTCTGAGTGGCCAGGCCTGAAAGTTCAAGGAAGATTCAGCTTACATCTCAATTCCTTTGTATTGCCTACGATGTTATAGCTTAAATTCTGCTAATAAATTTCTATCAATGATGTTCCAAACAATTTCTTAGAGATGGGTTGTGCACAAGGATGCACATTGTAGATTTGTTAACTTTAAGTTTTGAATAATGAGATATGTTCATATGCTTTGCTCACTATTATTCCTAATTTTCTCTGGACATAAAGATTGAAGTTTATTGCTTTTGTTCAGCCGAATGCTACTTGATCAGTACTTAACCAAGATTGGTAGCCATTATAGCTGGTGTTGAACTCAGATATACACACTGAATATTCCGATGTGCCAAAATAAACACATTAGAATCTTTATAATTATATTCCTACTATTTTTTCAAGATTGCTCTGCCATTGCTAATTTTGATGTTCTGCTATACTACTATTGCATATAGAGAGAGATCAGAGAGGAGAGCAGCAGCCCGCTGCTGCAATTTTGTTCATGCTGCTGCTTGGTTACCACACATCTATACAGAGAACACAGAGAAGGCTGCTGCTTGCTGATTATAATTGCTTCATGATATGTACATATCCTTATGTAGGCTGCTGCTAGGTACCCTTGATCATGGTGATAAGGGATCGATGCTGCAGCGGTAGGGATCTGGTGGCCATGGAGTGGCAGCCGCTATGTACATACGTAAGTCCAACGACTCATGGTAAGGAGACTTTTCTCTTTATATGTTAGATTCAGAGTGGATGTACGTTACTACATGTAGGCCCCATACGCCATACGAGTTCCTCCATTTTTTTTATGTTAGCTGATGAGCTTTCTTCATCTCCACTCTACACAGATTGGTCCTGCATGATGCATCCATGGCTTAGGATAAGAAATGTTAGTTTCCATCTAAATTTTATTCATTTATTCTTTTTTTCTAAATCAATTGAGGAGAACATACAAAGAAAAAAACAAGTTACTCGTCCGATTCATTTGTGAAATTCAGTACTTTCTTATACTGCTATGTTTTAGGAGATGAAATAAAGCGAAAAAGAAATTTCTATGAAGGATCTCTAGGGAGATTTGGCACATGATGTTAAGGTTTGGTACATTCGATCTCCAAAAGATATGGTGAGATATCTAAATTATGTTTCGTCTTCAGAGACTAATATGACACTTTACATGGCTATTTTCCCCATTGGTTGTTGTCGCTAATAGTGTTGGTATATATCCCATTTGTAGTGCATTCATTTGTAAATAATGATTTTCAGACATTAGTTTGTGTTCCTGTCGTTATCATTAAGCTTGTCTCATGTAATTGTTAGCACTGCAATCAGATTGAATATTAAATATTTGTTATTAACAGAATCATTTCAATGGTGTCTGATTCGATTTATCTACCAAAGTTTACCAGCCAGATTGCACATGTACACAAGTTTACCAGCCATACCTACCAAATTTTGTTGGTTGACTGATTGACCATATTTATTAGCTGCCCACGTAAATTTATAGTGCCTTAGGACATCATTAACTTTCAGTAAAAATAATGCAACGGGCTTATATTATCCTTCGAGTGATCATAGATGTTCAGAATGATGTTTGTTACTACCATGAGGTGTACTTTGCAATCTTAGGATATACGACATCCGTTTACTGCAGTATTTTGCAACCAAAGCCCCTATCTATATCATTCCAGCGCATCTCAAAAAAAATGCTGGAGATAAATATCAGAAAAGGTTAATACCCAAAAACCCTTTTGTTATCTCGGACTTTTCAGTCTTCATCTTTTGTGGTGGCTTCACATTAAAAAACTATTCTGTGGTGGCTTTGTAAGATTTTCCTTTATGCAAATTAGATTGCTTAATAGCATTCATATTTCAAATATTCATTGATATGAATACCATGTATAGAACACGAAATGTAGCCGATACACACGAGCCATACAACGTTAGATACGATTCTTACCTAAATCTAGGGAATGGTTGTATTAAGTTATTCATCATGATCCGAAATGTTATCCATGTGAATGTTTATTTTGCAGTCTGCTGTAAAGCTAGAAAATTGGTTGGCAATAGTTTCTGTGTCGAGGTTCTTCTATTTAGGTTCTAACTGATATGTAAGGGCATACCGATGAATCAAATATTTAGATGTTTTTTTTTTGAGATTTTGAACTTCAGGGGTGGGGGTGTCTTCAGTCATGCTTATTGGATTAGGATCTAGGACCGTGAGCTATTTTTTAAAAGTCCCGTTGCAACGCACGGGCATGTTTGCTAGTCATACTCATGCTAGTGTCCAATGTTACTTATGCATAATGCATGATCATGATCGTTGTTGCTCTCTAGTTGGCCGCTTCTCAATCTAATTGCTAGCCTTCGCCTATACTAAGTGGAGATTCTGCTTGTACATCAAAAACCTTGAACCCAAAGTTATTCCAGATGAGTCCACCATATCTACCTATATGCGGTATTACCCTGCCGTCCAAAGTAAATTTGCATGTGCCACCTCTACAAACTTTTAAAAAAATCCATTTGTGTACCTGGATCGTTCATGGAACGACATGAGGTGGTCGGTATCTTCCATGCTAAGCGGGTTATTCTTAGGTCGAGTATTTATTCACTCACCATCGCATGAGAAAATGACGGTAATAGGGATGTGCCCAGTCCCAAACTGCAAAATACAAAAAGAGTTAATCACTCGAATAATCAAACAAAACTTCCAATGGAGTCAAAACCTTTAATTTTATCGCTTGGGAACCGCCACTAGCCTGTTTAGCATGGGAGATATTGATAACTGATAGTCGTGAAGTGAATGACAAGGGTGCATGCCTCAAAATATCATTTATCTCTGTTTTAAAAACTTGAGCTCTGGCACCTCTGCAAATCACTGCTTCCCTCCGCGAAGGGACTATCTATTTACTTTTATGTTGTGTCATCACCTTCTAAAACAAGCGCTAGAACCTAAGAGCACAGCTGTCATGACTTATGCATTGTGTGTAGCTAATGTTGGGTGCATCATGACTAGATCTTTTCTACCATGAATTACAATGTTTAGTCGCTGCTTGGACTTTGGAGGTGCTCTGCATTTATGTTTTGCGGTCTTAGAAAGGGCTAGCGAAATACCACTATTGTCATATTATATCATGGTTGTTTTGACAACATGTTGCCGTTTGAGATGTCTTATTATTACTCTCTAGCTGATTATGTCATTGATATGAGTTAATATAATTTTTAGGAGTTATAGTCGACATGATTAGTTATAATGTTGGCTGAAAACTTGGGTGTTGTTTAAGCTTATTTATGCAAACAAGAGAAAAAGAGTTCGTAAAAGTTTTTATTTTTCACTTTCAGTTTATCAACTGAATTGCTTGAGGACAAGCAAATGTTTAAGCTTGGGGGAGTTGATACATCTCCAACGTATCTACTTTTCCTAATGCTTTTCCTCTTGTTTTGGAATCTAATTTGCATGATTTGAATGAAACTAACCCCAGACTGTCGCTGTTTTTAGCAGAACTACCATGGTGTTGTTTTTGTGCAGAAATAAAAGTTCTCGGAATGGAACAAAACTTTGCGAGGATTTTTTATATAATAAATGAGAATTTCTGGAGTCAAGATCCACCAGAGAGGGGCACTTGGGTGGGCACAACTCACCAGGGTGCGCCCCCTCTTCTGTTGCACCCAGGTAGGTTTTTCCCACCTGATGGCCCCGCAGACCCTGAAACCGACGCTATAAAATCCTATTTTTGGAGAAAAAAATTAGGGAGAAAGAATTACCGTGATCCACGAGACGGAGCCACTGCCAAGCCCCGTTCTTCCTCGGGAGGGCAGATCTGGAGTCCATTTGGGGCTCCGGAGAGGGGGATCTTCGTTCTTCATCATCACCAACCCTTCTCCATAGCCAATTCCATGATGCTCCCCACCGGGAGTGAGTAATTCCTTCGTAGGCTCGCTGGTCGGTGAGGAGTTGGATGAGATTCATCATGTAATTGAGTTAGTTTTGTTAGGGCTTGATCCCTAGTATCCACTATGTTCTTAGATTGATGTTGCTATGACTTTGCCATGCTTAATGCTTGTCACTTTGGGCCCGGGTGCCATGATTTCAGATCTGAACCGTTTATGTTATCACCATTATATCCATGTTCTAGATACGATCTTGCAAGTTATAACCTACTACGTGTTATGATTCGGTAATCGCAGAGTGACAATAACCGGGACTTCTTCCAGTGATTATCGTAGTTTGAGGAGTTCATGTATTCACTATGTGTTAATGCTTTGTTCCGGTTCTCTATTAAAAGGAGGCCCTAATATCCATTAGTTTCCAATATGGACCCCGCTGCTACGGGAGGGTAGGACAAAAGATGTCATGAAAGTTCTTTCCATAAGCACGTATGACTTTTTATGGAACACATGCCTACATTATACTGATGAACTAGAGCTAGTGCTGTATCGCCCTAGGTTATAACTGTCTCATGTTGAATATCTTCCATCAAGTCACCGATCCAATGTCTACGAATCTTATATTCTTCTTGCTAAGTTACTACTGCTATCATCACTGTTACACTTGCTACAAAACTATTGCTATCATTGTTACCGTTACTGTTACTGTTGCTACTACTATCAAAACTATCATATTACTTTGCTACTAATTTCTTGTTGCAGATAATTAATCTCCAGGTGTGGTTGAATTGACAACTCAACTGCTAATACCTTCAAATATTCTTTGGCTCCCCTTGTGTCGAATCTATAAATTTGGGTTGAATACTCTACCCTCAAAAACCGTTGTGATCCCCTATACTTGTGGGTTATCAACGTGATCTATATCAACTAAACCATGTCTGATCATCACATGAGATGGAGTAGTTTTCAATGGTGAACATCACTATGTTGATCATATCTACTATATGATTCACGTTCGACCTTTCAGTCTCAGTGTTCCGAGGCCGTATCTGCATATGCTAGGCTCGTCAAGTTTAACCCGAGTATTCTGCACGTGCAAAACTGGCTTGCACCCATTGTATGTGAACGTAGAGATTATCACACCCGATCATCACGTGGTGTCTCGGGACGATGAACTGTAGCAACGGTGCATACTCAGGGAGAACACTTGTACCTTGAAATTTAGTGAGGGATCATCTTATAGTGCTACCGCCATACTAAGCAAAATTAGATGCATAAAGCATAAACATGACATGCAATCAAAATATGTGACATGATATGGCCATCATCATCTTGTGCCTTTGATCTCCATCTCCAAAGCACCGTCATGATCTCCGTCGTCACCGGCTTGACACCTTGATCTCCATCGTAGCATCGTGGTCGTCTCGCCAACTATTGCTTCTACGACTATCGCTATTGCTTAGTGATAAAGTAAAGCAATTACATGGCGATTGCATTTCATACAATAAAGGGACAACCATAAGGCTCCTGCCAGTTGCCGATAACTTTTACCAAACATGATCATCTCATACAACAATTTATATCTCATCACGTCTTGACCATATCACATCACAACATGCCCTGCAAAAACAAGTTAGACGCCCTCTACTTTGTTGTTGCAAGTTTTACGTGGCTGCTACGGGCTTCTAGTAAGAACCGTTCTTACCTACGCATCAAAACCACAACGATTTTTTGTCAAGTGTGCTGTTTTAACCTTCAACAAGGACTGGCCATAGTCAAACTCGATTCAACTAAAGTTGGAGAAATAGACACCCGCCAGCCACCTGTGTGCGAAGCACGTCGGTAGAACCAGTCTCATGAACGCGGTCATGTAATGTCGGTCCGGGCCACTTCATCCAAAAATACCGTCGAATCAAAGTAAGATGTTGGTGGTAAGCAATATGACTATTCTCGCCCACAACTCTTCGTGTTCTACTCGTGCATATAACATATACACATGCATATACCTGGCTTTGATACCACTGTTGGGGAATGTAGTATTTATTTTTTTCCTACGATCACGCAAGATCTATGTAGGAGATGCATAGCAACAAGACGGGAGAGTGTGTCCCCGTACCCTCATAGACCGAAAGCGGAAGCGTTTAGTAACACGGTTGATGTAGTCCAATGTCTTCAGGATCCAACCGATCCAAGTACCGAATGTAAGGCACCTCCGTGTTCTGCATACGTTTAGCACGATGACGTCCCTCGAGCTCCTGATCTAGTTGAGGACGAGGAAGAGTTTCGTCCGCACGATGGCGTGTCGATGATGATGATGAATTTACCTGCGCAGGGCTTCGCCTAAGCACTACGACGATATGACCGAGGTGGTAAACTGTGGAGGGGGCACCGCACACGGCAAAAAGATTGTCGGTTGTACTTTGGGGTGCCCCTGCCCCCGTATATAAAGGAGGGAGGAGGAGGAGGCCAGCCCCCTAGGGGCGCGCTAAGTGTGGGAAGTCCTACTAGGACTCCTAAGTCCTAGTAGGATTCCCCTTCCCTTTTTTTCCTTTTCCGGAGTAGTAAAGGGGGAAAGAGAGAAGGAGTAGGAGAGGGAAGGGGGGGGGGGGCGCCGCCCCCATCCCTTGTCCAATTCAGATTGGCAAGGGGGGGGTGCATGCCATCTCCTTTGGCCGGTCCTCTCTCCTCCACTAAGGCCCATGATGGCCCATTAACTTCCCCCCCCCCCCGGGGGGGGGTCCGGTAACCTCCGGTACTTCGAAACTTATCCCAAACTTCCCGAAACCATTCTAGTGTCTGAATGTAACATTCCAATATATGAATCTTTACCTCTCAACCATTTCGAGACTCCTCGTCATGTCCGTGATCTCATTCGGGACTCCGAAAAAACTTCGGTCATTGTCGGGGATATAACTATTAGGCATGACCTGCCCAGGAGGGGCCGGGTCATCCCTATGACGATTCACCATAATGAAGCCCAAGATTGTATGACGGTTCACATATAGGCTTAGTATAAGGCCCAGGCCCGAAGGCGGCTCAAGGCCTGTAGAGATAAACCGCCGTATGTACATGACTTGTATTGTAAGGCAGGAATAGTTAGAGACCGAGCCGAATAATGTTTATGAGCCAGCCGAGACTCTATGAGCCACCGGGCGTCAGCCTCTGTATATAAAAGGATGACCTGGGCGGCGGTTGAGGACAAAAAAACAACAGATCGAGAGCCAAGTTAAGCGTATTCACTCCTTGGTTAGCGAAACCTAGCAATATCACCTCAACTGGACTAGGCCTTTACCTTCACCGCAAGGGGCCGTACTAGTATAAACCTCTCGTGTCCTTTGTCCTGTTTAACCCCTTTAAGCATCCATGAACATCTTTGGACTAGGCCTCTTTGGGTCTAATCTATGGATCTAAGACAAAAGGAAAGGAGGGCAGTGACGAACATCCATGAACTCTGACGAACACCGACAAAACCCTAGTAACAGATCTATGACCAGGGAAAAGAAGCTTACCGAGATCGTCAGGGCAGCAGAATGGCGCCGGAAGTTTCTGGTCTATTCAGGGCGATGCAGCGGCCGGAGTTGAGGCTGGAGACAGGAGGTCCGCGGCGGTGAAGCTTGAGTGGGTCGGTGCGTCGCAAGGAAGGAGAAGGAAGGAGAAGGAGAAGACTGAAGGGCAGTGTGTGGTCCTATTTAAGGGGAAACAGGCAAACAGACAAGTGCGAAAAATGAGGAAGTCGAACAATGGTTATCCATCTAGATGTACGCCTCGATTTTCGAGAAGGCATTAAGGCAAATATCCGTGGAAGATGACATCATTGCAGTTTTCTGAAATTTTTGGAGATGACGTCATGGCGGGTTATAAGGTTTTCACAGTAGATGAGAAAGGATTTTTTTCTAAGTCTTTAAGATTGACATGAACAAGTTCAAATGAACCTGGGGCCTAATGTTGGGGATATAACTATTAGGCATGTCCCACCCAGGAGGGGCCAGGTCATCCCTATGATGATTCACCATAATGAAGCCCAAGATTGTATGGCGGTTCACATATAGGCTTAGTATAAGGCCCAGGCCCGAAGGCGGCTCAAGGCCCGTAGAGATAAACCGCTGTATGTACATGACTTGTATTGTATGGCAGGAATAGTTAGAGACCGAGCCGGATAATGTTTATGAGCCGGCCGGGACTCTATAAGCCGCTGGGCGTCAGCCTATGTATATAAAGGGACGACCTGGGCAGCGGTTGAGGACAAAAAAACAACAGATCGAGAGCCAAGTTAAGCGTATTCGCTCCTTGGTTATCGAAACCTAGCAATATCACCTCAACTAGACTAGGCCTTTACCTTCACCGCAAGGGGCCGTACCAGTATAAACTTCTCGTATCCTTTGTCCTGTTTAACCCCTTTAAGCATCCTAGTTGCGATGTCTCCATGATTAAGTCCTTTCACTAGGACATCTGCCGTGACAATTCCACGACAGTTGGTGCCCACCGTGGGGCCTGCGCACGATGGATTTGAGTTCTTGAAGGGCAACTTCGAAGGGCACAAGGGATACGTTGTGGGCCGGATGACCAAGAGTCGTCGCGGCAAGCTCTACATCGACAACGCTGGCTAGCCCCCCGATGTTGGCTCAATTGAGTACGGGTACCGGGTCCCCTTCGGCGGAATCGATGTCTTCATCGGCCAGATCGGCGAGCCGGGCCCTGAGCCGGACATCTGCACCGACATCATCGAGACGGCTCAACGTGCGAGACCCGCCCAGACTCAGCCTTCCATGAAGTGTGCCTTTGTGGGATGCATCCATGGAGGAGAGTTCTCGGAAGGATCGGTGTCTGCCGATGAGACGACCATCTGTTCTGACGGTGGATCGTCCACAGGTGAGACAGATTCATTGTATCAATTGCAAGACGGTGGTCTTGGGGGCTGTTCCGATGGCAGTAGTATTCTGGACCCCTCTGAGCCACCGAGCAGGGCAGGGATCTTCATGACTAGCATGCAGCCCGTTTAAAACTCCACGGCCGCGACAGCGATAACCTCCGGGTCAGCAGCGGCCGGGGCAGGACGCCCTGCGCGCCCACCGGCTCAGGTACTGATGGATCTCATGGACAGGATGACAGCCCCGTTAACTGCCATGGTTAACCCGGCGGATCAGGCTCAGCATGATGCAGAAGTGGCACGGTTACGTGAAGAGGTGGCACAAGCCAAGGAAAACCTAGCAGCAGAGGCCGTCAGGATGGTCGCAGAGCGGGCGGCTTTAGATGCTCGAGCTCAGCAGATTCAATCAGAAGCTTTCCAGCTTACGACGGATCGGAACGCATCAAATGAAGTCATGAGGAGAAGACACCAGAAGGCTCAATCCCGTCTGCCTATGATTTATGATCCTAGAAACCTCTTCCGCACACTCGAGGCAGGCCCCAATAACCCGTCGGAGGAAAACCGGGTTGCAACGCCCGGGACTGGGGCAGTGGTTCAGCCACGGGTGATGGAACCTCCTCGTGTGAATGCTGCTACACCTCATTATGTACCAACACCACCAGGTCATTATCCTAACCCTTTGGAGAACATGATCGCTGCGGTGGCGCGATTGGCGGCTCTCCCAGCGGAGGGTGACTCTCTGACGGCGATTGAAACCCGAAGGGTCAGAGAACTTCTTCCGATGGCTCTGGAGCAGCAGGAGGCTTATTATTATAGTCGAGACAGGATTCATTCGACCCCTCGCCCAAGCCGGAGCCCGAGTTATAGCAGGCACATAGATTCAGCAGCCGTTTCAAGCAACGCCCGACGCCATGACCAGCCGCGCGGGCATGACCCATCGCGTGATGGATATCTTTAATTGGTTGATCAGGACAGGATCCACTGAGAGGTTGAGCAAGCGGCTCAACAGGCAGCTGAGCAGGCGGCTCAGCGGGCGGTTCATCCGACGATCTCTATTGAGGCAGGCGTGGCCACAAGGACTGGAGGTGTCCCTTGCTTGGTGTCGGCTCTGCGTAATGAGCGTTTGCCCAAGGACTTCAAAGGGCCTCGAAAGGTGCCTAACTACACGGCCGATTTACAGCCAGGGGCATGGATCGAAAGCTATGAGATGGCCATGGTGCTACTGGAGGTCAGTGACGCGGCGATGGCCAAATACTTCACCATGATGTTGGATGGAACGACCCGCACTTGGTTGAAGGGGCTGCCACCCAATTCCATTGGTTCATGGGCAGAGTTAAAGGCCCGGTTTATTCAGAATTTCAAAGACACATGCAAGCAGCCCATGTCAATTATGGATTTGACTAATTGTAAGCAAGAGGAAGGTGAGTCCACAACCCATTGGGTGCGCCGGGTTAAAGCTATAATACATTCATCTGATAAGATGGATGCCGGCTTTGTAGTCTTAATGTTGGAGAAAAATTGCCGTTTTATGCCTCTGAAACAGAAGCTGGGGTGGCTTAAGCGTGATTGTAATGACATGGGCCAGCTAATGGCGGCTCTAGTCAAGTACACCAATTCTGATAGTACCAAGGATCCCGAGTCTGACGATGAGAAGACATGGAAGGGGAAGAAGAACGGCAATGCCAAGGGTCATGAACATAACCCGGCGAATCAAGGAGGCAATAATAAACGTAAGGCTGACGGTAGTTTGGAGTTTGTGGCTAACGCCAATGCACAGGGCAGCAATCAACGGCGTAAGGGGAGGCCACTAATACGTCTCCAACGTATCTATAATTTTTGATTGCTCCATGCTATATTATCTACTATTTTGAACATTATTGGGCTTTATTATCCATTTTTATATTATTTTTGGGACTAACCTATTAACCGGAGGCCCAACCCAGAATTGCTGTTTTTGCCTGTTTTAGGGTTTCGAAGAAAAGGAATATCAAACGGAGTCCAAACGGAATGAAACCTTCGGGAACGTGATTTTTAGGAAGATTATGATCCGGGAGACTTGGACCCTACGTCAAGAAAAGAAACAGGAGGCCACGATGTAGGGGGGCGCGCCTACCCCCACCAAGCGCGCCCTCCACCCTCGTGGGCCCCCTGTTGCTCCACCGACGTACTCCTTCCTCCTATATATATCCACGTACCCCAAACGATCAGATACGGAGCCAAAACCCTAATTCCACTGCCGTAACTTTATGTATCCACGAGATCCCATCTTGGGGCCTGTTCCGGAGCTCCGCCGGAGGGGGCATCGATCATGGAGGGCTTCTACATCAACACCATAGCCTCTCCGATGAAGTGTGAGTAGTTTACCTCAGACCTACGGGTCCATAGTTAGTAGCTAGATGGCTTCTTCTCTCTTTTTGGATCTCAATACAATGTTCTCCCCCTCTCTTGTGGAGAACTATTCGATGTAATCTTCTTTTTGCGGTGTGTTTGTTGAAACCGATGAATTGTGGGTTTATGATCAAGTCTATCTATGAATAATATTTGAATCTTCTCTGAATTCTTTTATGTATGATTGGTTATCTTTGCAAGTCTCTTCGAATTATCAGTTTGGTTTGGCCTACTAGATTGACCTTTCTTGCAATGGGAGAAGTGCTTAGCTTTGGGTTCAATCTTGCGGTGTCCTTTCCCAGTGACAGTAGGTGCAGCCAGGCACGTATTGTATTGTTGCCATCGAGGATAACAAGATGGGGTTTTCTTCATATTGCATGAGTCTATCCCTCTACATCATGTCATCTTGCTTAAGGCGTTACTCTGTTTTTAACTTAATACTCTAGATGCATGCTGAACAACGGTCGATGAGTGGAGTAATAATAGTAGATGCAGGCAGGAGTCGGTCTACTGGTCTCGGACGTGATGCCTATATACATGATCATACCTAGATATTCTCATAACTATGCTCAATTCTGTCAATTGCTCAACAGTAATTTGTTCACCCACCGTAGAATACTTATGCTCTTGAGAGAAGCCACTAGTGAAACCTATGGCCCCCGGGTCTATCTTTATCATATTGATCTCCTACTACTTAGTTATTTCCTTCACTATTTACTTTGCCTTTATTTTACTTTGCATCTTTATCATAAAAATACCAAAAATATTATCTTATCATATCTATCAGATCTCACTCTCGTAAGTGGCCTTATAGGGATTGACAACCCCTATTTGCATTGGTTGCGAGGATTTATTTGTTTTGTGCAGGTACGAGGGACTCGCACGTAGCCTCCTACTGGATTGATACCTTGGTTCTCAAAAACTAAGGGAAATACTTACGCTACTTTGCTGCATCATCCCTTCCTCTTCGAGGAAAACCAACGCAGTGCTCAAGAGGTAGCAAGAAGGATTTCTGGCGCTGTTGCCGGGGAGGTCTATGCAAAACTCAACATACCAAGTACCCATCATATACCTTATCTCCCGCATTACATTATTTGCCATTTACCTCTCGTTTTCCTCTCCCCCACTTCACCCTTGCCGTTTTATTCGCCCTCTCTCTCTATCCTCCCTCTCTTTCCCTTTTTGCCTCTTTTTGCCTGCTTGCTATTTGTTTGCTTGTGTGTTAGTCTGCTTGCTTGTCACGATGGCTCAAGATAATACTAAATTGTGTGACTTCACCAATACCAACAACAATGATTTTATTAGCACTCCGATTGCTCCTCTTACCGATGCTGAATCTTGTGAAATTAATGCTGCTTTACTGAATCTTGTCATGAAAGATCCGTTCTCCGGCCTTCCTAGTGAAGATGCGTCTACCCATATAAATAGCTTCGTTGATTTGTGTGACATGCAAAAGAAGAAAAATGTGGATAATGATATTGTTAAATTGAAGCTATTTCCTTTTTCGCTTAGAGATCGTGCTAAAGCTTGGTTTTCATCTTTGCCTAAAAATAGTATTGATTCATGGAACAAGTGCAAAGATGCTTTTATCTCTAAGTATTTTCCTCCCGCTACGATCATCTCTCTTAGAAACGATATTATGAATTTTAAGCAACTTGATCATGAACATGTTGCACAAGCTTGGGAGAGAATGAAATTAATGATACGTAATTGCCGTACTCATGGTTTAAATTTATGGATGATTGTTCAGAATTTTTATGCCGGATTGGATTTTGCTTCTAGAAATCTTTTAGATTCGGCCGCGGGAGGCACTTTTATGGAAATCACTTTAGGAGAAGCTACTAAACTCCTAGATAATATTACGGTTAATTATTCTCAATGGCATACTGAAAGACACTACAGAAAAATACACTTCCATGATGATACGTGTTTGTCACAATAGGTCGCGTTTTTTGTCATGCATGTACATCCATGAAAAATATATGACAGAATCAAGATAGTCATACTTGTGCTGTTGTAGAAGTGTTCCATGACATTACCAAAATTATCATCACGGAAGTGTCCACTTCCATGACGATAAATCGCGCGTCACAGAAGTGCTTTCGTCAAGGGTGACGGACACGTGGCATCCACCGTAACGGAACGCTGTTAAGCTATCGGGTCGGGTTTTGGATCCGATAACCCGTTAACAGCCCCGACCAATGGGGATTTTCCACATGTAAAATCATCATTGGCTGGAGGAAACACGTGTCGGCTCACCGTTGGGACAGATGTCATCCGCTCATTGGACCGAAGGCGCCTATGATACGGCGACACATGGCACGGCCCAACAGAGGCCCATTCCTGTGAAAAGGCCGGCCCGTTTGACTTCGTCAAAAGGTGGCGGGCCGTCCCACGGAAAGCCTGTTAACGGCATGTTCACATATAGCCCATTTACAGCCCGCTAACCCAGGACCCGTTACGCCCTATCCGAATTAGGCCCAGTAGCGTCATCTGGGCCGTCCAATATGATTCAGCCTGTTTTAACTTCTGGCCCATGTGTGGCCCATGACTTCTTTCGGCCCATATGAGGACCTTTGTAACTCTTGGCCCATTAACGGCCCGTGGTGAAACTGGCCCGTAATGAACAGTGTATCACTTTATACCCATTAACGACCCGTTATTCCATTGGGCCATTTCTAGCCCAAGTTATCTTTCGGCCTTCTCAGGGCCCATTAATTCTTGGGCTCATTTGCAGCATTCGGTTACATACGGCCTGTTACTGTCATTTTCTTCTTGTGGGCCAAATTCAGCCCGTCGTTACAGTTGGCCCGTTTGCGGACCGTTAATATGTTGGGCCGTTTTCATGTCAAGAAAAACCGTTGGGCTGTTTTCATAGAGTTATCAAATACGGCCTATTAACAGCCCGTTATGGTCCATGAATAGTATGACCCATGATTGACGAAATGATGATACGCCCCGTAGAAGGCCCATGGATAGTACGACCCATAGAAGGCCCATGGACCCTACGACCCATAGAAGGCCCATGGACCCTACGACCCGTAGAAGGCCCATCGACCCTAAGGCCCGTATAGAAGGCCGATGGATCCTACGGCTGGACGAAGGCCCATGGATCATATGGCCTGCAGGAGGCCCATGGTTACAACAGTTCGTGTGTTGCCATGATTATTTTGGCCTAGTTACCAAAAATAGGCTATTGTGGCCACTAGAAAAAAACAGAAAAAGAACTACGGCGACTACAAGCAAACAACTAAACAAGACAATAAGGAAATAAATAAGCAAGCAATTAATGCTAGCCTATTACTGCTATTACACATATTACATCCACTGGGCATCAAAGTTCGCCACCAGTGCTAATATAGGTAACAAAGCAACACATTACATACACTGGCCGTCAAAATTGGCCACCAGTGCAAATAAACGCGGCAGCAAAACAAGAGCATAACTAAAACAACTTCAGAAGAGCTCAAGAAACGTTATCCTGGGTATCCACCATGCTGTCAATAAGCTTAGCAAGCTGATTAGCTATGTCCTGTTTGGCGCTAAAATCCTCCAACGCTTGCTGTTGCACCAGAAAGTATGCATCTGAATGCTCCAGGGACTTCCGCAGTCCTTCCGCTTCTTGTCGCAGCACAGCTGATTGATGTCTTTCAGCTTGTAGTTGAGACTCAAGAAACCGAACTGATTCAGACAGTGAGTTTGAATAGCTTGTGCAAGCGGTAGTGGCCAGTAACTCGAACACTAAACCAAGATAGGACTTTGGGGTTGTCTCGCTATCTTCAAGATAGTCTTCCTTGGCTGTTTTATCAGCTTTGTTGGAGACCAACAAGGATGTGTCACTATCCTGAACCTTATCTGCATTACTTCCTTTACCATTGCTTAATAAGGCACTCTTCCCCAATATTCTGTCAGCATTCTAAAAGAAGAAACAAGCAGACACATAACAAGTTTAGCATGTACTAGTATATGAAACTCATTTCGGTGAACCAGTTCATTAGTAAGGTGGACAGGATTAAACTACCAAGTCTTCTATTGCCAAGTACTAGTACATAATAAAAGCATCAAACAAACATATATCTATGTCCTATGGTCACTGCATTGTCTTGCCAAATCAAAATAGAGACACGGTTCAAATCATATCAGTTCAAGACAAAGCAGCAGTGAAAGAATACAAAGCGTGGGAAACTACACGGCACAACAAGATTTCAGATGGGTACCACGGGTCTACATGTACAACAACACTATTGGCTCTGTTGTGATGCTAGTAATGTGCATGATATGAAAGTCAACTGTATACACAATTGAAATTGAAATCAACAGAGCTATTGATAAGAGCAAACCTGTTAAAGAAACATGCGTGAACATACCTGCTGTGCCATTGGAGTTTCGATTGGATCCTTCAATTTAAAAATAAGTTTGTATGAGTAAATACAGTGATACAAGAGCAAAGCAATCATAGTTAAAAAAGGCGCGCCTAAGCGAGCGCTTAAGCGCGCCTAGGCTCTAGGCGTTGGCAAAACGCATTGCGCATAACTACGCATAATCTGTGCATAACTGCGCATAAGCATGCACTTTGGTCAGTAAAGCGCAAGGCGGTGGCAAAACGCACAATTAACGCCTAGCGCTTTTTTGAACTATGATAGCAATGGAATCTTAAATTAGAACAGTTGTTCTTCAGGTTTAGGCACTTGTTCTACATGAACAGAGTACAGTAAGACGCAAGAATATAATACTTAAAAATAGAAAATGAGCTCATAGACCTTACCACATTCTTGGTTCGGGACCAGTACAGAACAAGGCGTTCCCAGTCATCGTCCAGTAAATGTGTCTCAGGAGAACGTAAGGGAATTTGATGAGTTTCTTTGCCGGTGAAGTACGTTTTCTTCAGGTAATTCCGATACTGCCACCAAGCATTCTTGAAGATAGCAGAGGTATTAGCACAGGTTACCTCATCCTGAGTTTCCAAATCGGTCCTTCTCTATAGAGAAAAATGGGAAAATTTGCTGTATTATAACCATCATGGAGGTAGGATGTATGGGACGAAGCAAAGTAATTGCCATGAATAACATTACTTACACATAACTCTTGGACAAACACCTGCAACTGGCATTTTCCTTCATCTTCAGTATAATATTTCCAAGATGGGAAGATACGCACATACGATTTAACAACATCAAATGCGATAGATGCTAAACTACGACTAGCTGGTTGTGCTTCCTCCACAGAAATAGGCGTACTAACTGGTGGAGTTGGGGTTCGCCATGATAGTACTGGCCCTTTGGGCACCGGAGTTGCCTTACTAACTGCTCTTGTTTGGGAGCTTTGTGGTGGAGATGGTGCTGTGTCAACAGGAACTGGGTTACTATCAGCTGGGGTGGGGGTTAGATTGGGTGAAGCTGGTTCTCTGTCCATCGCAGTAGGGGTACAATCTGCGAGAGTTTGGGTTATGTGTGGTAGGGCTGGTTCTTGTGCATGTACAACCGGGGTGCTATCTCCACCAAGAGGTAGCACTATTTTATTTGAAGACCATGTTTTTAGTCCGCTAGATACTAGCATCACCCACTCCAATTCAAATGGCTGATAAACAGGAAACATACTTGAATGTACAAACATTGTATGAGAGACAGATGTAATAGATAGTGTGGAAAAAAGAGGGCATGAAATAGTTGACATGTATATTGTTTAACTAAAACGGATAGCATGACATAATTTCACATATATGATGTCTATCTAAACTGGATAGCATAGCATAACATAATTCAAAGATATGATGAATAACTAAACAGGATCGCATGACATAATTCACCTACATGTTATCTAAGTAATCAGGATCGCATCATTTAATTCACATATGTGATTTATATGCTAAACAGAGGACATTCGATATGATGTCTGAACTAAGAACATGGTGTTGAATATTGTGTATATGATGTCTAAACTATGCAATGCAAGACACCGTATGCATGATATGAGTAGTATAACCATGCCAAGTTAGAGCATACACCTCAGTGGGGGAATAGGACTGGTCATCTGTCTCTGAATCCATCTCTGAGGAGCTATCGGGACCCAACAAGAGATCTGCTTCAACAGGTAGCACTGTCTGCTCTGAAGGCCTTGTTTTCACTCCAGATTTTTCCATCTCCCACCCAAATGGCTGATTCACAGGAAGAGTAGTTTAATGTACAAACATTGTCGACAAATGGAAATGTAATGAAGAAAAGGATGGGCAAGATATCATTCAAATATATGATGCCTGGTTAAACAGGATGGCATTGCACATTTCACATATATTATGGCTGGCTAAAAGACATGAGACTGCATAATTCCCATATATGATATAGAAACTAAACAGGTGGCATTACAGAACATGTCTAAACTAAGCAGATGACATATATGATGTCAAAAGTAGGCACTGCAAGGCAACATATGCATGATATGACTAACATCATCATGCCAAGGTAGAGCAAACACCTTGGGGGGGGGGGTAAATAGGAGTGGTCAGCGGCGTCTGAATCCGCCTCAGAATAGATATCTTCCTCTGGATTACAATCTGGAGAGGGGTGGGGAGGGTTTGCCATTGAACCCACCATGGAGTGATGTCTGCATGACATTGTATTGCCACGCAAAACTCTTCTCTTTTTCTCTACATGTTCAGCATGACTGTGTACAATATCTGACATGCATACGAAAAAAATATGGTGAGATTATGTAAGGAGAGCATGCAGAAATTTAGAGTGATGGTAACAACCAGTGGATCGACATTTTTCCGTTGAACCAAAATAGCCCTAATGGATCGACGTGAATGTATAGTAATAAGTGATGCAACAAGTGTACAACCTCTTTGCCGTAGCCGTGTCGACCTCAGCATCATTGGGTTGGTCGCTAAAGCAGTTGAGGCAGAGGTGACTGTCGTAGGTGTGGAGGAAGATCTGAGGAATCTGTAGACGGCGTTTAGGGCACTGCTCTGTTGTGATGGATCGTTCTGTCGTTGGAGCAGCTCTGGTGAGCCGTAAGACGTCAAGGCTGAAGCAGCACAAGACAGACATCGTCAATATCAAGTGGGATTCTAATAGCATCTCCAATAGATGATGTAAAATGGATGTAAAATTAACATCACCAAAAACCACCTGACTACAACAGATGAGGTAAAAACTGTTGACTCTAAACTTAACTGTGGAATCTAAATGCTACTGTCGAAACTGAACACAATGGTAGCAGAGAGGCACTTGACATGTAGTTTCGGGAGGGCCTGCAGGTCATCTTCAACCTGCACCCCCTGAGCCGCCAGCCACCACCGGCCGAACCGCCGGCCCCAGTGCCGCCTCGCCGCCCCGAAACAACTCGCCACCGCCGCCCCGGCCAGCCCTCTAGGCCCCTCGCCCCCACCCTGAACCCTAAGATAGATAGTGGGGTACCTCTCTGGCGAGCCCCCGTCCCCGCTGCGGGTGGTTCTTCCTTAACTCCGGCGAGCCCCCCAACCCCTGAAAATCGACTGACCCAAAAGTCGATTCAGTCAACTGAAGTGTGGCTTAATCGGAGCAGAGCAGCAACACGAGTGAGGGGGAGAGCAGCAGCAGCAGCTAGGCGAGCAAGCGATCGAGCGAGAGCCGGAGCAGCAGCTGATCCGGCTGGTATGGACGCCACCACCGAAGGGGCCTCGCACTGGGGGAGAGCCGCCTTGGAGATGTCGCCCGCGGCGCCGGCTTCAAGGTAGCCGCTCCATGGGGGTGCGAGATGGAGCACCGTCGGCGCCGGGAGGTCGAGTTAAGGAGAAGGTGTGATGTGATGAGTGTACAACCTCTTTGGTGGCGCCGAGTAGGCATCGGCTTCGTCCAAGGAGTCAGTAAGGATGCTGTGGTTCCGGTGGAGCAGGTTAAGGCGGCGCTATGGGGATGGAGTAGCCGCGATAGACGAGGCGATCGTCGGAGCAGCTCCTTGGAGGTGGAGGATGGGGCGGCTGAACAGGCGGGACGGCGAGATGGACGACGGATCCTCATCCGGGGAGGTGGACAAGGGACGTCGAGCTGTTGCGGTGGACGACGTCGTCGGGGAAGAGGCTCCGGCTGGGCAGCGGTGACGTGGTAGACGGAGGAGGGTGGGGTTTCGCGGATGGAGCGGAGAGGTTATGGTGGCCTGGGATTTCGAATGGCGAAAAGGGGGCGATGGGAGGGGGTGAAGCATGACTTAGGGACGCGCTTTTCCAAAATGTAGGGTGTGTTACAAAAGTACCCCCCATCGATTTGAACTAGCGGCCCTTTCGGCTCAGGGTTAGAAGGGGAATTTCGCGTGTCGGGATTTGGCAGCTGGAGGGAGTTTTCATGCGCATTGTAATTTCGGGATAGCAAGGCGCGGGTTGTGAAGGCGCTAGTTTTGGGAGCACGATATCTGAATTTTCGGGATATAACAAGATGCGGGTTGAATTTTAGGGACAAGCCTAACATGTAGTAATATTGTGCTTGTACGTACCAAATCAATTCGCACTTCCCTCAACCAAAAAGAAAAAAAAATAAAACTATTCACACCACACAAAGAGAGAGTCTTGCCCCGTTTTACTATACAAATGCTATTCAAAGCTACTCCCTCCTTCCATCTATATAGGGCCTAATGCATTTTTCGATGCTAACTTTGACCAAATATTAGAGCAATGATATATGACATGCAACTTACACAAAGCACACCGTTAAATTCGTCTGTGAAAGGTTCTTTCAATGATATAATTTTCACATTGTGCATGTCATGTACTATTAATCTTGTCAATAGTCAAAGGCAGTCTTAAAAATCTCATTACGCCCTATATAGATGGAAGGAGGGAGTATAAATCCATGTTATGTCCGATTAAATTTTTTCGCTTGTTGTATAATGCATGTAACCTACTCATACCAACATTTGAGTTCATTCCAAATGTCTATACTACCGCTGCAATTCGAACTAAATTTGAATTCGTTTCTCTATTTCAATAAGAATCTACAATCATGATTGTTGCCAACTTCAACCATCATATAAATCGGGCGGCCTATAATGCAGGATGGCAGGCACACCATCATCAACAACTCCATTTTTTATAGGAGTAGAGATAAAATATATTAACTGTATAACATGTTCATAACCACACCATGTGTATCACCGTTATATATATTCACACATGCGTCGGTCTGAAACACTATGATAAATTCTTCAAATATCCTAATTCGCTTTTTATAATGAAGTATATATGATCTCTATTCATCTTTTACACCCACACAACCCTCTTATCTTTGTAGCTAGCGCTAACTTTCTCTTATGCATGCACACACCCGCATCCCTCTCACCCTCCCTCAGCATTCTCTAGCTCCATCGCGCAAATTCGTCTTTTCACTTTAGGTCGTTCACCCACGGTGTGTGTAGGCCCCCCAGCTCCTTCTTTACGGCACACATCGATCGATATGCCTCTCTAGCCAGGTGTGCCTAGCACAAACACAAGCTTCCCCTCTTCTCTTGTCACCGTCCATGCCTCACTCCCACCACTCTTTTCATCATTCTCGTACTCGCACACTCCTCCCCCTCGATATAGTATGCCTCTCGTACCACCTCCTACATGCATCCCTCTCTCTCTATCCTTCTCCTCGTGCCTCATTTGCTTCTAACACACACACATGCATGTATACCGATCGATCTCCCAACATATACCTAGATCGACTTTAACTACCCCCCCATCGATCGACGTACCTCACAAGTTATGTCTCTCCTTTCTCTAACAAAGGGCGATTGATCTTCCTATGTAGTTACGTCTGCTTACCACAGCCACATCGTCCCCCCTCATCATTCGTGCATGCCTCCTGACCCGTCTCTCACACGCACGTGCACAGACAACAAGCAGCCATCTCCTCTCTTATTGATATTGCGGGCGTGCCCTCCGTTTGTCTAGCAAGCCTATCCCACCATTTGTTAGAAGCAACTCCACTACCACCCCCTCCAACACTCTAGCTCTGTCTCTCTCCCAACCTTATTCCTCTCCTGCACATATGCATGGATGCCGATCGATCTCCCTTAATACATGAGGCAGATCGATCTCCTTAATACATGAGGTAGGCCTCTCTCCTCCTCCACACATATACCAGCCATTGTACCTCTATAGTTAATTGGGCCTCCCTCTTCCCCCACCACACACCGATAGTCGAGCGCTGCAGGTAGGTATCCATGCCACAGAGACAAACTGCACATGTCCCATCTCACATTCCAGTAGGCCAGCCACTCTATATCTTTGACGTGGGCACACACAAATTCGATGGCACTCTTTATCGATCGCGCGCGCGCACACACACACATCATCCCTCTCTTCGATTCTATGGACACCTCAAGATGCATTTGTATGAGTAGTTTATCTTGTGAGAGAAAAGGTTGAACGAGGGAAGGCCTTATTTGCGAACGTGGAGAGACGTGTGGGTATATTTTTGCAAAATTGCCATAGTTTCTTTCATATCCGTTAGATATAAATCCGACGGCCTATATTGCAGGATGGCACGCACACCATCATCACCAACTCTGTTTTCTACTCCCTCCGTCCAAAAATACCTGTCATCAAAATGGATAAAAAGAGATGTATCTAAAACTAAAATACATCTAGATACATTTCCTTTTATCCATTTTGATGACAAGTATTTCCGGATGGAGGGAGTATTTGTCTTTTTAGAGATTTCAACAAGTGACTATGACCAGACCTTACCAACATACTCAAAAAGTAGTCCCTAATTTTGATGTTACCCTCTTTTCTTGGCGGTGCAGTGCCATCTGGATACCTCATAAATAAATAAATTACTACATGATACTAATATATGATACATGGCGCAGGAGTACTAAGTATTATTACTACAGTTTTGCTAGAACTCATCTAGATGAGATATAATTTGGTCTCATTCATCTTTTATAGCCATTGGATGTGATGCTATATAAGATGCGTGTGTGCTAACGTGGGTTGTATTTGTTCTTGTGCAATGAACTGACCACTGCATGTCATGTTTGATAGTCTCAAGTCAATAAAGCATACAAGCCCCACATCTCTTCTTGGTTGATTCCTCTATTTATGTCAAAAAAATAAGAAACAACGTGAGAGTTAATGCACCACGCTTATGTGTTTACTATTTGGTTTTCGTAAGATGACTTAATACTCATGTAGACGGAGGGAGTATTCGATTTGATAGCGGGCGGCACAGTTCCTGATACGGCTTTAATGCAGACGAGGGAGGGAGTAGCGGTTCCCGATATGTTGAATGGCCAATGCATCCTCCTTCAATTAATGCATGGGGGAAGTAATGGGAGGAGGTCTGGGAAAATAGGCTGCACGATGTGAATGCAACGCAGTTTGCCCTCATTGCCCTCATATAAAGGCGCCCCTCCATTCCAATGCATCTACCACATCGTACGCACCTAAGCATTTGCCTAAGCACCTACACTAAGCGCAAAAGAGATCACTCCAGACCCATGCCGGCGATGCGCGTGAGCGGCTAGCGGCTACGCCAGATGGTCCACGACGCCGGCTTGCGGCATGGCACCGAGGATCGTCTCCAGACGGTGTTGGAGACCGGCTAGTGGATGACCGCCGTCGACGCAAACTATGACTCTCAGTTGGATCAGATGATCCTTGCCACCAGCAACAAGTTCACCATCCTCAAGAAGCTCGCGGACTACATCGCCGTACTCCTCCAGCCCGCGCGCCCGGGCTCCTCATTGCCTGCCACCCTAATCGGCCTCCATGGCCGGAACCTCTTTCAAGCACTGGTGGCCCTACGACTACCCGCTGACGCCACGAAGAATGTCCACCTGGAGGTCGCGCTCGCCGCGAGGCGCCTCGCCCTGCAAGAATTCGTCGACCTACACATCCATGTGTATGAGGAAATCGTGTACATAGGTATCTACAAGGCCAGTGAGGACTCTACGACGTTGGCCTTCCTCAACCGGCTGGAAGCCTTGGATGCCTTTGCTGAGAAGCACCTCGACCTCGCCACAAAAGCCGCAGCTCCTTAGCCGCCGGTCGGTCGCCCGGCGCACTAAGTTGAGGAGGAGGAGGTCGTACGTTCGTGGATCCATCTTTCTTCTTGCCTTCTGTAACCACCACTGCGATTGCATCATCGTGGCCTTAATTCTTATTGTGCGGTTGCATTCTCGTTCCAGTCAATACCGACATGTGCGATCCCTTTGCTTAATTATATGCATCACTGTAACTAGTACTCCATCCATCAATTTATAAGTTGTGCTTACCTTTTCCATCAACTTCGTGCAACGCGCGGGCATCTTGCTAGAAACACTAGAATATGTCTATATAATCCTTATGTGATAGTCCATTTGAAATCTCAAAAAAGACAAATATTTAGGTACGGAGGGAGTAATATATTAGGAGTATATAAAAACAATAGTGATTTCTTTCAAGTTTGTGAACAAATACTACTATTCTACTACTTTGGATCCGTCGCAACGCACATGCACATTTCTGGTAAAAGGAAAAGGCCTACCGCATTCGCGTCACACCCCCACACGCCCGTGAATCGGTAGTACAACACGGCCCGTCCGGCACGACACATAGCTTAGGGAAGGCGTGTTGCCTAGCATTTTCACTTTCATGTGGGACCACCGTTGAGCAAACCGACACCCCGCCCGCCGCTGGGTTGGAAAACAGAAACGAGGGGAAGATCTAGCTATAGCACGGAAGCCAAGAAATTTGGTGTCAGATGGGGCTCGTTGATAGAGTAGGAGCATTCCATACTAGTACTACTCCTACTAGTACCAAGTTTGTACTCCTAATACTATATTACTAGTACTACCACTATACAACTATTAGGTACGTGCACGGCACAACATCGTAGGAACAAAAAAGGGGAAGATCTTGTTTTGGGTGATTTATCTTTTTTTCAATCAACATAGTATGAATAATATGATGTGGGGGGCACCCATGAAGCTTATGTGACTTGGTTGCATGGCTACGGAAGGTTAGAGAAAAATAAATAGATAATGTGTTTAGAGTGCACTCCACTAAATATATATACTTTTGGATCCATTGCAACGGACCGGCACATCTATATCTATACCCCCTATATAGTGTGTGAAAAACTTTGAAAGTTGGTCATTGGATGAAGCCAATCTGATGGTAAAAGATGGCAAATCCGAGCACTACTGGCCGTTGGATATCATCCACCAGATTCTGCCACATGTATAATCTAGAAGACTCCATGGTTGAACTTAATTCATGACTAACTTTTCCACAACTAAGCTTAGGCAAAGTTATTAGTTCTTCAAAATGAGAGCCACAAGTTGGCAAGCCTAAGGGAATCTTGCCACATTTTTTGTGTGTATGTCATGTGGGGCCTTAGTGTGGCTTGCCTAAGGTGTGGCTTGAACCAAACACTCACCTAAGTTAATCAAACTTGCCTAACCTTACATTTCACCAGATTTTGCCACATGTTAGAATCCAGAAAGCTCCACATGTAGAAGCATAATGCACAAACCACCAGAATCTCATGCGTGCAATGCACGTGTACCTTACTAGTACTAGTTGGTAGTAGTAAGAAACAAATTCTAGTTTTGGCATGAGCTCGTACTGCGGGAGCACCACAAGGCCTGCCGCAGGAGTTACATTTTCCTCTCGGGGCCCAAAGGACTGAACTTCAGTGGCTTAGTGCCCGACCTATGAGTTAATGACATGCAGACCTTAAATGCGGCTGGCCCACATGTCATTCTCATGGTGGTGGCGTGGTTCACGACTCACTCGTTCGAGATGAACCGGCCGGTGGTGGCGTGGCCGTGGCGAGGGTACCACAGCTGGGCGTCGGGGCGTTATGAGGCATAGATGGCCACACCGGCGAGTCTCTCTCACTCTCTCTCTCACACACATGCACACGCACACGCACAAGTGGGACCCGTTGAATTATTTATTTGCTCGTGACAACTTTTAATTAGGTTCCACTGTAATCTAACTTTTTTCTTAAGTTATTAATTGAGCTCAGTGACTTCAAAAAGTTGTACAGAAGCCTTGTTTGGGACTTTACGACGTCGCTGAATGTGGGCTGAGTAACCATCCTAGGTTGTACTGTACTACACAGGCCTTTTTTTCAACATCAGCAATGCAACTGGGCCGATAGTTGTACACAATATCTGGGTCAACTTGTTATTATCCGCCCCGTTGGGCTGCAAACTTTCCTAGGAGGTATGCATTAGGCTTAACAAGAAAGTGGACTTTAAGAAATAATAAATGGGATGCAATTATAATAACTGGACAATTACTATGCACCAAACACGTAATTAGTTTGAAAAATATATTATTTTTGGAATTTGAAAATTTTAATTTCATTACTTGTTGCACGCGCAATATTTTGTTGGATTTTAACGTAATACAACTTTATTTTGAAATTATATTTAACCTGACTAGAAATTTCGGATAAAAATATTTCAGATCCCATCAAAATGTGGGAATTTTTTTGAATTCTGTTTTGAGCGGTTGTTTGAAATTATTAATCATTGTCCTAGCTAGAAGTTGGGCTGTACTTTTAACAAACTGTAAATGGGCTATAGTAAATTCCATTAGAATTAAAAAATGGGTTGTACATTCTTACAAATCGCAAATGGGCTATATGTTCTCTGCCAAATCCAAGCTGTGGGCCTACTAAGTTGATGCGTACCAAGGGCTTTGTCAACTTGGTCAATATAAACGATTCTAGCTGCAGTGATCGTACGATGTCCATCCAACGGCCGTAGTGCTTCTTCAACCTCTAGTCTTCTTGCTCCAGCCGCCCAAAGCGGCGCCGGTCGTGTCGCGTGCTCCTGCCTCCCATGGCCGGCTGTGATGCCGCGGAGGCCTCACCGCCCCGTACTACTCCCACCGCTGGCCAGGCCATCCCTCTACTCACCCACACCCCCTGTTATTTTGCGGTGATGGCAGCCTCACACCGCAGCCTAACCAGTGAACCCTCGCACTCCTCTCCGCGCGGGCTTCCACTGCTGCGTCTTTCCCGGCTCTGCGTCGTCCCTTTCCTAGGTCTCGCCGTCATCCAGACCACCGCCCTGGTTCTCTCGGCGCGGCGTGGTCAACATGGTTAACGACTGACTTCCATCGGAAGAGTACTGTACGTGGAGAGGCTGACAGCTGGGTCCAGGCGGCCACAAGGAAGTGCCTCCTTATTACGCGCAAAATAATTATTCCTCCACCTGACAGCAGGGACCCACCAGACGGGCCACCTTATTTCGCGAAAAAATGTTTCCCCCCATGACTGCTGGGACCCACCGGACGGGCCAGCGTATTTCGCGAAAAAAACGTTCCCCCCGCTGTCAGCTCGGACCCACCGGAAGTGCCTCCTTATTACGCACAAAATAAATGAATACTTCCCCTGCTAGTTGGTACCCACCATGGTGGGAGGCTGACTTGTGGGCCTACTAAGTTGACTGGGACGGGGGCCTTTGTCAACTATAGTCAATATGAACGATTCTAGCTCCAGTAACCGTACGATGTCCATCCAACGGCCGTAGTGCTTCTTCAACCTCTGGTCTTCTTGCTCCAGCCGCCCAAAGCAGCGCTGGTCGTGCTGCATGCTCCTGCCTCCCGTGGCCGGCTGTGCTGCCGCGGAGGCCTCACCGTCCCTACTATTCCCACCGCTAGCCAGGCCCTGCGGCGACGGCAGCCTCACACCGCAGCCGATCCGGTGAACCCTCGTACTCCTCTCCATGCGGGCTTCCACTGCCGCGTCTTCCCCGGCTCCCCATCTCCCCCTTCCTAGGCCTCACCGTCGTCCACCGCCCTGGTGCTCTCGGCGCGGCGTGGTAAATGTGGTCAAGGAACGACTTCCATCGGACGTGAACTGTACGAGGAGAGGCTGACAGCTGGGTCCACAACCGCAGTAAGGAAGTGCCTCCTTATTACGCGGAAAATAATGATTCCTCCACCTGACAGCTAGGACCCACCGGACGGGCCACTGTATTTCACGAAAAAAATGTTTCCCCCTGACTGCTGGGACCCACCAGCTACATCTTCGCACGCAAGGAAGTGCGTCCAGGCAAAAAAAACGATTTGCACCCTGACTGCTGGGACCCACCAGCTACATCTTCGCAGGCAAGGAAGTGCCTGACAGTCAGGACCCACCTGGTCGAAGCGTACGTAGCGTTGTCATTCTGGTCGCGAACGTGTACGTACATATATACTGGTGGATGTAGAGGCGTGCACGTGTCGTAGTAGAGGCACGTACGTGTCGTAGTAGAGGCACGCACGTAGCATGTACACGTACGTACAGCGGCCAGGGTGCAAGAAAGAAAATACGGCCATGTATGTGTACATACGGGCGGGGTCTCGAACGCCTACTCGCGCATACGTACGGCCAGGGCTCGTGTACATGGCTGGGTCGGAACGGAGAAACAGCATCGTCGTCGTGTTCATGGGGAGGCAACAGAATGCGTCGTGTTCATGGGGAGGCAACGGAATGCTCGTGTTCATCGGGAGGCAAGGGAACGCACGGGAGCCAACCGGCTGGGTCGGAATGGAATGCGTGGTCATGTTCATCGGGAGGGCTTGGACGGAACATGCGATGGAAACGAGGCCTGGCGTACCGCACAACGGAGGAAACAGACCTCCTATGTTCGGAACGGGGTCCTGTTGACCGGGAGGGGTCTGGCGTACCGCAAAACGGAGGAAACGGACCTCCTACGGTCGAAACAGGGGTCCTGTTGATCGGGAGGGGTATGGCGTACCGCAAAACGGAGGAAACAGACCTCCTACGGTCGAAACGGGGGTCCTGTTGATCGGGAGGGGTGTGGCGTACCGCAAAACGGAGGAAACGGACCTCCTCCAGCCTCCACGGGCTACCGTCGACCTCCTCTAGCCTCCACGGGCTCCTGTTCATCCAGCCTCCACCGTGCGCTACTCCACCGGCTACTGTTCAACCACCCCTCCACGGGCACCCCTCCACCGTCTACTATTCTTCCAGCCCTCCACACCACGGGCTCCTGTTCAACCACCCCTCCACGGGCACCCCTCCACCGTCTACTGTTCATCCAGCCCTCCACCACACCACGGGGTCCTGTTCATCCAGAGGCAACGCCACCGCTCACTGTTCATCCAAACCCCCCCGCAACGCTCACTGTTCATCCCAGAGGCAGCATCGATCGGCTTCAGTTAGCAGTAGTAGCGAAGGAATCACTCGATCGGGTTCAGCTAACAGCCATCGATCGATCGCTCGGGTTCAGTAACGCGTAGCCTGCAGTGCAATCGCTCGGGTTCAGTTAGAGACCAACACCTCTCTCGGGTTCAGTTAGAGACAACGCCTCGCACACACGCGCACACGTGTACGAGAGAAACATGCATCGCTCGACCCCTGACCTCCCACCGTAACCGGGAACTCCCCGAAATTTTCCTCCCCCTCGCTTCTACCATGGTTTTTTCCGCCATGGATGGCCCAAAGAATGTCATGCAGCTCCATCTCCGACCCGCCCAGGACGAAAAGCCCATTTTCTATCATGATTTTTTGTCATAGAAGTAGGAGCCCATCACATCTATGATGATACCGGGTTTTTTCACAATTATCGTCATAGAAGTGTCATATGTATGACAAATTTTTTTTTCGTTCGGCCCAAAATGTCACAGATGTTTCTTTTTTGTAGTGAGATCTACTAATAAAAAGGTGCATGCGATAGAAGAAATTAATGTTTTGAGTGGAAAGATGGATGAACTTATGAAATTATTTGCTAATAAGAGTGTTTCTTCTGATACTAATGATATGCCCTTGTCAACTTTGATTGAGAATAATAATGAATCTATGGATGTGAATTTTGTTGGCAGGAACAATTTTGGTAACAACGCGTATAGAGGAAATTTTAATCCTAGGCCTTATCCTAGTAATTCCTCTAATAATTATGGTAATTCCTACAACAATGCTTATGGAAATTATAATAAGATGCCCTTTGATTTTGAATCTAATATTAAAGAATTTATTACTTCGCAAAAGAATACTAATGCTATGATTGAAGAGAAATTTCTTAAGATTGATGATTTGGCTAGGAACATTGATAGAATTTCTCTTGATGTTGATTCTTTGAAACTTAGATCTATTCCACCTAAGCATGATATCAATGAGTCTCTCAAAGCCATGAGAATTTCCATTGATGAGTGCAAAGCGTGCTAAGAAAGATGCCTTTATAAGAGCGTGTTCTTCTAGTTCCTATGAAAATAAGGATGAAGATCTAAAAGTTATTGATGTGTCCCCTATTAAATCTTTTTTTTGCAATATGAAGCTTGATAATGATGGGACTGAATATGATCCACCTTTACCTAGAAGGCATTCTAAGAATTCGGAATTTGTTGATCTTGATGCTAAATTTGATAAAAGTGGGATTGAAGAAATTAAAACCCTAGATGTTGCTAAACCCACTATTATGGATTTCAAGGAATTTAACTATGAAAATTGCTCTTTGATTTATTGTATTTCCTTGTTGCAATCCGTGCTAAATTCTCCTCACGCTTATAGTCAAAATAAAGCGTTTACTAAACATATCGTTGATACCTTGATGCAATCTTATGAAGAAAAACTTGAATTGGAAGTTTCTATCCCTAGAAAACTTTATGATGAGTGGGAACCAACTATTAAAATTAAAATTAAAGATCATGGATGCTATTCTTTATGTGATTTGGGTGCTAGTGTTTCCATGATTCCAAAGACTTTGTGTGATTTGTTAGGTTTCCGTGATTTTGATGATTGCTCTCTAAACTTGCCCCTTGCGGATTCCACTATTAAGAAACCTATGGGAAGAATTAATGATGTTCTTATTGTTGCAAATAGGAATTATGTGCACGTAGATTTTATTGTTCTTGACATAGATTGCAATCCTTCATGTCCTATTATTCTTGGTAGACCTTTCCTTAGAACGATTGGTGGAATTATTGATATGAAGGAATGAAATATTATATTCAAATTTCCATTAAGGAAAGGCATGTAACAATTTCCTAGAAAGAAAATTAAATTAATTTTTGAATCTATTATGAGAGCCACTTATGGATTGCCTACCAAAGATGGCAATACCTAGATCTATTCTTGCTTGTTATGCCTAGCTAGGGGCGTTAAACGATAGCGCTTGTTGGGAGGCCACCCAATTTTATTTTTATTACTTGCTTTTTGCTCCTGTTTAGTAATAAATAATTTATCTAGCCTCTGTTTTGGTTGTGTTTAATTAGTGTTTGTGCCAAGTAGAACCGTTGGGAAGACTTGGGGAAAGTCTTGTTGAACTTGCTGTAAAAAACAGAAACTTTAGCGCTCACGAGGACTGCTGTCATTTTTATTTGGAAAGTTCTATTTAGTTAATTATTTTTTCATACGATTAATATATAAATTCCTCACGTCCAGCAATTTATTTTAGAATTTTTGGGGTTCCATATCTTGCGCTAGCTACAGATTACTACAGACTGTTCTGTTTTTGACAGATTCTGTTTTTCGTGTGTTGTTTGCTTATTTTGATGAATCTATGGCTAGTAAAATAGTTTATAAACCATAGAGAAGTTGGAATACAGTAGGTATAAAACCAATATAAATAAATATTGAGTTCGTTACAGTACCTTGAAGTGGTCTTTTATTTTCTTTCGCTAACGGAGCTCACAAGATTTTCTACTTTAAGTTTTGTGTTGTGAAGTTCTCAAGTTTTGGGTAAAGATTTGATGGATTATGGAACAAGGAGTGGCAAGAGCCTAAGATTGGGGATGCCCATGGAACCCCCAAGATAATCTAGGGACACCTAAAAGCCAAAGCTTGGGGATGCCCCGGAAGGCATCCCCTCTTTCGTCTACTTCTATCGGTAAATTTACTTGGAGCTATATTTTTATTCGCCACATGATATGTGTTTTTCTTGGAGCGTCTTGTATGATTTGAGTCTTTGCTTGTTATTTTACCACAATCATCCTTGCTGTACACACCTTTTGAGATAGCCATATATGATTTGGAATTTTTTAGAATACTCTATGTGCTTCGCTTATATCTTTTGAGTTATATAATTTTGCTCTAGTGCTTCACTTATATCTTTTAGAGCACGGTGGTGGATTTGTTTTATAGAACTATTGATCTCTCATGATTCACTTAGGTTAGTTTGAGAGTCTTAAATAGCTTGGTAATTTGCTTAAAATCCTAATATGCTTGGTACACAAGATTAATAATAAAAATTTCTTATGAGTGTGTTGGATACTATGATAAGTTTGATACTTGATAATTGTTTTGAGATATGGAGATGGTGATATTAAAGTCATGCTAGTTAAGTAGTTGTGAATTTGAGAAATACTTGTGTTGAAGCTTGTGATTCCCGTAGCATGCACGTATGGTGAACCGTTATATGATGAAGTCGGAGCATGATTTATTTTTTGATTGTCTTCCTTATGAGTGGCGGTCGGGGACGAGCGATGGTCTTTTCCTACCAATCTATCCCCCTAGGAGCATGCGCGTAATACTTTGGTTTGATAACTAGTCGATTTTTGCAATAAGTATATGACTTCTTTATGACTAATGTTGAGTCCATGGATTATACGCACTCTCACCCTTCCACCTTTGCTAGCCTCTCTAATACCGCGCACCTTTCACCGGTATCATACACCCACCATATACCTTCCTCAAAATAGCCACCATACCTACCTATTATGGCATTTCCATAGCCATTCCGAGATATATTGCCATGCAACTTTCCAACATTCCGTTTATTATGACACACTCCATCATTGTCATATTGCTTAGCATGATCATGTAGTTGACATCGTATTTGTGGCAAAGCCACCATTCATAATTCTTTCATACATGTCACTCATGCATCATTGCATATCCCGATACACCGCCGGAGGCATTCATATAGAGTCATACTTTGTTCTAAGTATCGAGTTGTAATTGTTGAGTTGTAAGAAAAATAAAAGTGTGATGATCATCATTATTAGAGCATTGTCCCAGTGAGGAAAGGATGATGGAGGCTATGATTCCCCCACAAGTCGGGATGAAACTCCAGACGAAAAATAAAAAAGAAAGAAAGAAAAGAGGCCATAAAAAAAGAGAGAAAAGGCCCAAATAAAAAAATGAGAGAAAAAGAGAGAAGGGACAATGTTACTATCCTTTTACCACACTTGTGCTTCAAAGTAGCACCATGATATTCATAGTAGAGAGTCTCTAATGTTATTACTTTCATATACTAGTGGGAATCTTTCATTATAGAACTTGCTTGTATATTCCAATGATGGGCTTCCTCAAAATGCCCTAGGTCTTCATGAGCAAGCAAGTTGGATGCACACCCACTTAGTTTCTTTTTAGCTTTCATATACTTATAGCTCTAGTGCATCCGTTAAATGGCAATCCCTACTCACTCACATTGATATCTATTGATGGACATCTCCATAGCCCGTTGATATGCCTAGTTGATGTGAGACTATCTTCTCCCTTTTTGTCTTCTCCACAACCACCGTTCTATTCCACCTATAGTGCTATGTCCATGGCTCACGCTCATGTATTGCGCGAAGATTGAAAAAGTTTTGAGAATGTCAAAAGTATGAAACAATTGCTTGGCTTGTCATCGGGGTTGTGCATGATTTAAATATTTTGTGTGGTGAAGATAGAGCATAGCAAGACTATATGATTTTGTAGAGATAACTTTCTTTGGCCATGTTATTTTGAGAAGACATAATTGCTTTGTTAGTATGCCTGAAGTATTATTATTTTTATGTCAATATGAACTTTTGTCTTGAATCTTTCGGATCTGAATATTCATACCACAATTAAGAAGAATTACATTAAAATTATGCCAAGTAGCACTCCGCATCAAAAATTCTGTTTTTATCATTTACCTACTCGAGGACGATCAGGAATTAAGCTTGGGGATGCTTGATACGTCTCCAACGTATCTATAATTTTTGATTGCTCCATGCTATATTATCTACTGTTTTAAACATTATTGGGCTTTATTATACACTTTTAGATTATTTTTGGGACTAACCTATTAACCGGAGGCCCAACCCAGAATTGCTGTTTTTTGCCTGTTTTAGGGTTTCGAAGAAAAGGATTATCAAACGGAGTCCAAACGGAATGAAACCTTTGGGAACGTGATTTTTAGGAAGATTATGATCAAGGAGAATTGGACCGTACGTCGAGAATAGAAATAGGAGGCCATGAGGTAGGGGGGCGCGCCTACCCCCACCAGGCGCGCCCTCCACCCTCGTGGGCCCCCTGTTGCTCCACCGACGTACTCCTTCCTCCTATATATATCCACGTACCCCCAAACGATCAGATACGGAGCCAAAACCCTAATTCCACCACAGTAACTTTTTGTATCCACGAGATCCCATCTTGGGGCCTGTTCCGGAGCTCCGTCGGAGGGGGCATCGATCATGGAGGGCTTCTACATCAACACCATAGCCTCTCCGATGAAGTGTGAGTAGTTTACCTCATACCTACGGGTCCATAGTTAGTGGCTAGATGGCTTCTTCTCTCTTTTTGGATCTCAATACAATGTTCTCCCCCTCTCTTGTGGAGAACTATTCGATGTAATCTTCTTTTTGCGGTGTGTTTGCTGAGACCGATGAATTGTGGGTTTATGATCAAGTCTATCTATGAATAATATTTGAATGTTCTCTGAATTCTTTTATGTATGATTGGTTATCTTTGCAAGTCTCTTCGAATTATCAGTTTGGTTTGGCCTGCTAGATTGATCTTTCTTGCAATGGGAGAAGTGCTTAGCTTTGGGTTCAATCTTGTGGTGTCCTTTCCCAGTGATAGTAGGGGAAGCAAGGCACGTATTGTATTGTTGCCATCGAGGATAACAAGATGGGGTTTTCTTCATATTGCATGAGTCTATCACTCTACATCATGTCATCTTGCTTAAGGCGTTACTCTGTTTTAACTTAATACTCTAGATGCATGCTGGATAGCGGTCGATGAGTGGAGTAATAGTAGTAGATGCAGGCAGGAGTCGGTCTACTTGTCTCGGACGTGATGCCTATATACATGATCATACCTAGATATTCTCATAACTATGCTCAATTCTGTCAATTGCTCAACAGTAATTTGTTCACCCGCCGTAGAATACTTATGCTCTTGAGAGAAGCACTAGTGAAACCTATGGCCCCCGAGTCTATCTTTATCATAATGATCTCCTACTACTTAGTTATTTCCTTTGCTATTTACTTTGCCTTTATTTTACTTTGCATCTTTATCATAAAAATACCAAAAATATTATCTTATCATATCTATCAGATCTCACTCTCGTAAGTGGCCTTATAGGGATTGACAACCCCTATTTACATTGGTTGCGAGGATTTATTTCTTTTGTGCAGGTATGAGGGACTCACACGTAGCCTCCTACTGGATTGATACCTTGGTTCTCAAAAACTGAGGGAAATACTTACGCTACTTTGCTGCATCATCCCTTCCTCTTCGGGGAAAACCAACGCAGTGCTCAAGAGGTAGCAGCCACCTCCTTGGTACAACGGGTCAGGTCCCACTCTTGAGCAGTTATTAAATGAGCCCTATCCAAGGCATGGTACTCAACAGAAACCATCCACTCACCTATGGAAGGACTGTACAATCATGAAGGCTTTCAAAAACTCTAACATGTTCGATGGCAATCATGGGCCGGGCAGTGGCTCAGGTGGCGGCAGTTTTCACGGCCTGGGCGGCGGTTCAAATTCCGGCTTTCAAGGCTCTTAAGGAAATCAAGGTGGCTATAACCAGCAATCTGGTCAGGGAGGTCAGCAGCAGCAACAATCTGGATATCAGAGCAACCCAAAGCAGTTGAATAGTGGACAGTATCATGTGTTCACCACCAGTTTGTGCAAACGGGACCAGAAGCTTCATAAGAGGGCTGTGAACGCTGTTGAGCCGGCAGTTCCTCGTTATTTAAGATGGTCTGAGCAGCCTATTCTGTGAAGTAAGGCAGATCACCCTCCCCAGGTTGACAATCCGGGTCACTTGGCTTTAGTGGTGGAGCCTCAAGTTGGTGGATATAAATTCACTAGGGTGCTCATGGACAGAGGCAGTAGCATCAACATCCTATATTATGAGACTTTTCGACGTATGGGGTTGATTGATAAAAACCTTAAGACGTATAACACTGTTTTCCATGGAGTAGTGCCTGGTAAGTCGGTGTATCTAGTGGATAAGATTGAGCTGGAGGTGGCCTTTGGAGATGAGCATGATTCTAGGGCTGAGAAATTAACTTTTGAAGTGGTCAAAATCAAGAGCCCATATCACGCCCTGTTTGGACGGCCAGCTTATGACAAATTCATGGCGCGACCTTGTTATGTTTATCTGCAACTTAAGATGCCGGGTCATAAGGGTACTATCACCATGCATGGGTGCCGGAAGATAGCCTTGGAATGTGAGGAAGGCGATGCTGCCTATGCCGAATCTGTGTGTGCGACAGAGGAATTGAAGTTCTATAAGGACAATGTTGACCCGACAGACATGACGTCTTTGAAGAAGCCAACCACAAAACATGAGCTCGTGTTAAAGTTTAAATCGGCAGGTGAAACCAAGGTTGTTGATTTTGTCCCAGGCGACTCATCTAAGCAGTTCAGTATCAGTGCTAATCTGGAGCCTAAATAGGAAAGCACGCTCATCGAGTTCATCCCTGAGAACCGGGACATCTTTGCATGGAAACCTTCTAACATGCCGGGTGTACCGAGAGAACTCGCTGAGCACACTCTCAATATTGATCCAAAGTTTAAGCCGGTCAGGCAGTTTCTTCGGCGGTTCAATGAAGAAAGGTGTAAGGCTATTGGTGAGTGTCGGTGTCAAAACCGGCGGATCTTGGGTAGGGGGTCCTGAACTATGCGTCTAAGGTGGATGGTAACAGGAGGCAGGGGACACAATGTTTTACCCAGGTTCGGGCCCTCTTGATGGAGTTAAAACCCTACGTCCCGCTTGATTAATATTGATGATATGGGTAGTACAAGAGTAGATCTACCACGAGATCAGAGAGGCTAAACCCTAGAAGCTAGCCTATGGCATGATTGTATGTTGTCCTATGGACTAAAACCCTCTGGTTTATATAGACATCAGAGAGGTTAGGGTTACACAAGGTCGGTTACAAAGGAGGAGATACACATATCCGTATTGCCTAGCTTGCCTTCCATGCCAAGTAGAGTCCCATCCGGACACGAGATGAAGTCTTCAATCTTGTATCTTCATAATCCAACAGTCCGGCTGTCCGGAGACCCCCTAATCCAGGACTCCCTTAGTAGCCCCCGAACCAGGCTTCAATGACGATGAGTCCGGCGCGCAGTATTGTCTTCGGCATTGCAAGGCGGGTTCTTCTCCAATTTCCAAGTGTTTGTAAATAGTCTCTGGCCCCGTAAATGTTGATCCTCTTGGCTTCTACGCCCAATAAGGGCAATTTCTCGAACGAATACGAGGCGCGAGGGCATTTTACATTCACCCCTAGCCAGATAAGTAAATTGTATATTAAAGGGATTGGGATTCTTAGATCCGATCCACACCATCCTCCCCTCAGCAAGAATCCATTAGAGCGCGTTTCGGAAAGATCCATTCCAGCATGGCCAACCTCCGTAGCTCCTCCTCCCGCCCCGTAGCCCTAAGTTTGGTGATTGGGAGAGGTGTTCAGTTCCACATAGTCGATTGGTTGAACTGCAGACCAAAGGATTTCTTCCTTCGGCATACATGGTGCCCGTTCGAGCCGGGCTCGCCACCTACAATGGCGGGGAGCAAGCGGAGAACTTTCCCTGTCCCTCCATGGGGGAACGGGTTTGCCTTGTTCCTCCATGGGGACTCGGATTTCCAATTCATCCGTTCCTCCACGGGCTCCTGGAGTTCTATGGCCTCCAACTACACAATCTCACCCTGCCTCCATCCTACACATCGCTGGCTATGTTGCTCTCTGCGAGTTGTTCCTGGGCTGCGAGGCTCACTTCAAGCTGTGGAGAAGGCTATTTTGCCTCGTCCCTCACACACAGAGGGAATCACTTTATCAAGTGGGCGGAGCCAAAGTATGGCGCATCGCTGATACCGGATATCTGTCCAGTACCCCGAAGAAGCCGTCCGAGGACTGGCCTTCAGAATAGTTTTATATGGAGGACGTTCCCCTTCCGAACCCTGTTCGGCGGGGTCTTCCTGAGTTCAACAATGCTCCTCTGAAGAAGCGCCAAAGTTGGCGCCCGCGGAGCCCCCAGGTGGACGACGATAGAGAAGTCCTCTATCTGATGAACTGGATTAAGGCACTGGCTCAGTCAGGTTTGAAAATAACCGAAGTTATGTTGATTTGCATAATGCGGGGAGTGCAACCACTTCAATATCGTGGGCATCCCTTATGGTGTTTCAACGGGGAGGATGACGCCACCCGCTACGGGCGTAAGGGTCCGGGCGATGCTGCCGCATTAGCCAAAATGCTGTCCGAATTGTTCAAGGGAGAGGAGGAGGAGTTCACCGGCATCAAGCCACGGGGCGGATTCTCCATGTACAATTCTCCAAGCTGGGTAAGCTATATCCCCTTACTTCCATCTTCCCGCGTTTTTCGTTGTAAGTATTCACCTTGCCAATTTACGGCAGGAACTGCGAAAGGCCATAAAGGAGGTCTGCAGCCCTTCTCCACAACCGGAGGACCCAGACCGGGCCCTCGACTCCGGACTCGAAGAAGATCCGATTATCTCCGTGGAGCTGATAAACCGGCAGTTCTATCAGTTAAGCTGCGACGACACCATGGTGGCCATTACGGCTGACTATCCCGGACTGCTCCCTACATCGCACGTAAGAAAAACCGAAAAGTCCCAACTCAAAAAAGTAGGATCCCCTTTTAGACACTTCCCCCACCATATCCACATGGCCTTTTTACAGGGAAGGCATTTGGGACGCCTTGCAGCAACGCGCCAACAGGAGGCGCCGAGGCCAGGTAGGCCAAAAAGGAAGGCGGTTAGGACGGAGATGCCGGTGCGAAGGTACAACGAACCCCGCTCCGTGGTTGTCGTCTTTCTAAAAATATAATGACACCCGTGTTTCTTTAACAGAAAAAACGCTCGCCGGAATATGTCCAGCGATGTAGCCGATCACGCTTCCACCAGTCGGGCACCAGGACCGGACACGGAGGCAGAAGCCGATATGGGGCAGGCGCCGGATAACCCCCCTACAGAGGATGCGGATAGGTTATCTGCTACAAACTCAAAAGTGGAAAGCGCCATGAATCATAGGCACCGCCGGGCCATACTCAGTGACGCTTGTTTCTCACCAGAGGCGTTTGATGCCTTTAATTCTGGAGAGGCGTACCTCCGTGCCGCTCAAGATGGTCTAGCCAGAGCCACGGATCAGTATGTAAAGGATGTACGGGTGAGTGAATCTGACGATTTGTATGTATCAGTAGCCCCTGAGACTTGAAACAGTTAGCATAACTGATTTAAGGATCATTTTTATTGTGCAGGTTCTTACAGAGAAGAATACTAGGCTGTCCCAGGAGCTGGAGGAATGCAAGACCCAACTACGGGCCGCCATTGCCGCATTGCAGGAACAGAAAAAACCTCCCACTGGTAATATTTTAAAGAATGATGGTTACCATATAGTGCGCGGCGTGGCTGCAGATCTAACAATAGATTTTGCAGATGAATCCGGAGAAAATCCGGGGGACCAGCATGTTATGCAGCAGCTAGAAGCTGGCAAACGCGTGCTGACTGAGGTTAGGCGGGAGAAAAATAATCTCCAAGACGCCAATATAAGGCTGAACGTGGAACTAAAAGACATTCGGGGCAGCTTGCAGACTCCGAGAAGGAGAATAAGAGGCTTCGACGCGGCATTTTTAGTAAGTGCTTGAACGAATCCTTTAAAGGTATTCGGCGAAGAAGCCGACTAACAGCGTTACGTCTGTAGGTATGCTGACGGGTCGTCCCGCGGAGGAAATGCCCGGGTCTGCGGGTGATCTTCTGTCTGAGCTGTCACATCTGCACAAACAAGTTCGACAGGTGATGCAGGGTGTTGCCCAGGCCTTGTGGCCGTCCGTCTCCCTACCAGAGGGTGTTGCGGAGCTTGCGGAGAAGCTCAAAGGAGCGTGGCGGCGATTCTGATTATGGAAGATATCAGCCTGCCGACAGGGTGCCAGAGAAGCCTGGGCCATGGTGAAGACGCGGTATACCAAAACAGACCCAAATCACATGGCCGAGGTCGGACCTGTGGGGCCCGACAGAAAAGAGAATCCCGTTAGCTTAGTTTATGGGCAAGTAGAATTAGCCACAAAGTATTCCCAACAGGATTGTAAGCTAGACCGCCTGTTGGATGGTATAGAAGAAGAATTTAGTTAGTCTGCATGACTGTGTAATTGAAGTGACATGTATAATGCCTTCTAGCCGGATTGTAGATCATTTGTCGTTGCGGACCTTTTCGCTTCAGCCTCCGGGCCCAATAGTCCGGAGTGTATCCGAATACCTGCTCAGTTATATAAGAACTGGGGTATGCGTGTAGACTAGGCGTAGGGGTCATTAGTGCTTTATCAGACAAGTGCCCAACTAGTTATGTTATATTACATGAGTAGTAAGAAACATCTTCCAGGGAGAATAGTTCCGTTAAGGGTTCCTTTCCCTGGGCAAGCATGCCCTAAAGTGCATGTCCGGACTGCGATGGGAAACGCAGGAAAAACATCTGGGGGCAGATATGAAAAATTAGAGTCATATTTTGTTCACCGACCGAATATTCCCTTAGGAACCCTAGCTTTCGGCTTCACCCAGTCTGAGGTACACATCCGGCTGACCCGGCGGTAACAATCGCAGAGGTGCTCCCCTTATGTCCTAGCCAAATTAACAGGAACGTAGGGCATAAATACAAGAGCCAAGCAACCCAGCTTGGCCAAACCTTAAGTCATATCGATGCATATAATGGTGAAAAAGGTACATGCGGAAGTATAACACATGTGTTGGGCATGAAGCCCGGATAAATAATTTAAGCTTATGTGAAAGAAGCCCCCAGGTATGAAGAGTGTGGCTAGCGCATCTGTAATGTGCAAACAAGGCACAAGGTGACCCTTGAAGGCCTAGAGAAATAAGAAAAGTAAGAAAGAAAGGAAAACAAGACAGATAATGTATTTGTGAAAAATGGACAAAGGGAGGGGACTAACAAAGAGTCCGATGCTAGGCGTAGAATCTTCGGAGCCTGGCCGCGTTCCATGGGTTCGGCTCGATTCGACTAGTCGATGCATCCCGCAGTCGGTACGCTCCACCGGTCAGAACTTGGTCAATAATGAAGGGACCTTCCCATTTGGGCTCGAGCTTGTTCTTTTTCTTATCCGGCAGGCGTAGAACTAGTTCGCCAATGTTATAAGTTTTGGCCCATACTTCTCTGCTTTGGTATATGCGAGCTTGTTGCTGATAAAATTCGGAACAGGCTTTGGCTACATCGCGCTCCTCCTCCAAGGTGTCCAGACTGTCCTGCCGATAAAGCTCGGCTTCTCTTTCTTCGTACATGCGCACTCTAGGTGAGTCATGAATTATGTCACAGGGCAAGACTGCCTCTGTGCCGTACACCATAAAGAAGGGTGTATATCCGGTACTGCGATTTGGCGTGGTCCGCAACCCCCAGAGTACGAAGTCGAGCTCCTCTACCCAGTGCGTGTTAGACTCTGTTAAGGAACGCACTAATCTAGGTTTAATGCCGCTCATTATAAGACCGTTTGCTCACTCGACTTGACCGTTAGTTTGTGGGTGATAGACTGAGGCATAATCGAGCTTGATGCCCATTTTGCTGCACCAGAGTTTTACCTCATCGGCCGTGAAGTTCGTGCCGTTATCAGTGATGATGCTGTGGGGGATGCTGTAACGGTGTACAACCCCAGATGAAATCTATCACTGGTCCGGATTCGGCTGTTTTAACCGGTTTGGCCTCTATCCATTTGGTGAATTTATCCACCATGACCAATAAGTATTTTTTCTTGTGGGTTCCCCTTTTAAGGGGTCCAACCATGTCAAGCCCCCAGACCGCAAAGGGCCATGTAATGGGGATTGTTTGGAGGGCGGTGGGTGGCATGTGGCTTTGATTTGCAAAGAGCTGGCAACCGGCGCAACGTTGGACCAAGTCCTGTGCATCTGCCCGGGTCGTTGGCCAATAGAATCATGTACGGAAGGCCTTGCTTACAAGAGCCCGGGCTGCAGCGTGATGACCGCCGAGTCCGGCATGAATTTCTGCCAAAAGATTCCGCCCTTCCTCTTCAGAGATGCACCTTTGAAGGACTCCGGTAGTGCTTTTCTTGTACAATTCTCCCTCATGGACCCTGTAGGCCTTGGATCATCGCAATATGCTGCGTGCCTCATTTTGGTCCTCCGGAAGTTCCTGTCTTGTTAGGTAGGCTAGGAATGGTTCTGTCCATGGGGCAATAATGGCCATTATTTCGTGGGCTGAAGGTGTTATTTCGGTGGCGGAGCCTCCGATTGTGTCAGAGAGTTCGGTATCCGGTATTTTGGCCGGGTCCGGACTATTCTTACCGGTGTCCCCTTCCCATGCTACGGATGGCTTGAAGAGCCTTTCCAGAAATATGTGGGGGGGGGGGGTGGGCGTCGCATTTTGCACCGATGCGGGCGAGGATATCCGCCGCCTAATTGTTTTCCCGAGCCACATGGCGAAATTCGAGTCCCACGAACCGAGCTGACATTTTTAGGATGGCATATCGATAGGCCGCCATTTTCGGATCCCTGGCGTAGAAATCTCCGTTTATATGGGATATTGCGAGGTATGAATCCCCACACACCTCCAGGCGTTCAATTCCCATGGAGACTGCCATCCGAAGACCATGCAACAGAGCTTCGTATTCGGCTGCATTGTTGGAATCTGTATACAATATTTGCAGTATGTACCGAACGGTATCTCCGGTTGGGGACGTCAGGACGACGCCAGCCCCTAGACCGGCCAACATTTTAGAACCGTCGAAGTGCATGATCCAATTGGAGTATGCGCCGTATTCTTTAGGGAGTTCGGCCTCCGTCCATTCGGCGACGAAGTCGGCCAGTACTTGCGATTTGATGGCTCGGCGAGGTTTGTATGTTATGTCGAATGGGAGGAGCTCAATAACCCATTTGGTAATCCGGCCCGTAGCATCGCGGTTGTTGATAATATCATTAAGTGGCACTTTCGAGGCTACTGTAATCGAACACTCTTGAAAGTAGTGTCGCAGTTTCCGCGATGCCATGAATACCGCATATGCTATTTTTTGGTAATGCGGGTACCGTGATTTGCATGGAGTGAGGGCAGTGGATACATAGTATACCGGCTTTCAAAGAGGGAATTTGTGTCCGTCCGCTTCTCGTTCGACAACGAGCACCATGCTTACAACTTGATGAGTTGCCGCAATGTACAACAGCATTGGTTCGCCGATGTTTGGCGCAACCAGGATCGGGTTGGTTGCCAGAATGGCCTTTATTTCTTCCAATCCGGCTGTGTCTGCGTCCGTCCACTCGAAGTGTTCGGTGCACCGAAGGAGGCGATAAAGGGGTAAAGCCTTTTCTCCCAAGCGGGAGATAAAGCGGCTTAGAGCCGCCGCGCATCTAGTTACCTTTTGAATTTGTTTGAGGTCTGTTGGGGTAGCCAACTGTGACAACGCTCGGATTTTGGCCGGATTAGCTTCGATACCTCTACTGGAGACAATGAATCCCAGGAGCTTTCCGGCTGGTACGCCAAAAGTGCATTTTTCCGGATTGAGCTTGATGTCATATGTTCGGAGGTTGTCGAATGTGAGCCTCAAGTCGTCTATCAAAGAGTCGACGTGTTTAGTTTTGACGACCACATCGTCTATGTATGCCTCTACTGTTTTGCCAATTTGTTTCTCCAGACATGTCTGAATCATGCGCTGATATGTTGCGCCGGCGTTTTTGAGCCCAAAAGGCATTGTGTTGAAACAGAATGGGCCGTATGGTGTGATGAATGCCGTTGCGGCTTGGTCGGACTCCGCCATCTTGATTTGGTGGTAACCGGAGTAAGCGTCGAGGAAACACAATGACTCATGTCCTGCGGTAGCGTCAATGATTTGATCGATGCGTGGGAGGGGGAAGGGATCCTTTGGGCAAGCTTTATTGAGGTCTTTGAAATTGACGCAAAGGCACCAGGATTTGTCTTTATTAGGTACCATCACAAGGTTTGCTAGCCAGTCCGGATGTTTTATTTCGCTGATGAATCCGGCCTCCAATAACTTGGCTAGTTCTTCTCCCATGTCCCGTCTCTTAGGTTTGGAGAAATGCCGAAGAGCTTGCTTGACCGGCTTGAATCCCTTTAGGATATTGAGGCTATGCTCGGCCAACCTGCGTGGGATTCCTGGCATGTCTGAAGGATGCCAGGAGAATATGTCCCAATTCTCGCGCAGGAACTCTCATAGTGCGGTGTCCACAGCGGGGTTTAACTGTGCCCCGATGGAGGCTGTTTTGGTAGGGTCCATTGGGTGGACTTGGAATTTAACTATTTCATCCGCTGGTTTAAAAGAGGTGGACTTGGATCTCTTGTCGAGTATCACATCATCCCTGTCCACTGTGGAGCATAGCATGGTTAACTCCTCGGCCGAGAGGGCTTCAGATAATGCCTCGAGGGCCAATGCCACAGTTTTGTTTTCGGCGCGGAGTGCTGTGTCCGGATCACTGGCGAGAGTGATGATTCCGTTGGGTCCGGGCATTTTAAGCTTCATGTACCCATAATGGGGTACGGCTTGGAAGATTGTGAACGCCTCCCGTCCTAAAAGAGCATGATAGCCACTGCCGAACGGGGCCACTTGGAATGTAATTTCTTCGGACCTGTAATTGTTCGGCGTGCCGAATACCACATCTAGTGTGATTTTCCCAGCACAGCATGCTTCCCGACTGGGGATAATTCCTCTGAAGGTTGTGCTACTTTGCTCGATGCGGTTCCAGTCTATTTCCATCTTTTGAAGGGTTTCCTCATAGATGAGGTTTACTCCGCTGCCGCCGTCCATGCGTACTTTGGTGAGTCGAAAGCCGTCCACGATTGGACTGAGGACCAGTGCGGCCATGTCACTCCATGGATTTCTTGCTGCTACGTGGCAGATTTCGGCCATGCTGCGAAGTGTTCGCTTGCGCCTATTATTTGACGCAAAGGTCTCGAACACTGTTAACACAGTATTGTTATCCACTTGATGGTGCTCTGTGGTATGTGGGATAAGAAGATCCTCACCACTTTTGGCCACCTGTCGGAGTATCCAACATGCTCTAAGGCTGTGCGTTGGTATTATATCCGCCGTGCTATGAATTTTGCAGGGTCCGTTGAGCCATCCCTCCAGTACGGTCCCTTGCCCTGTAGAGGGTTTTTGCTTTTTGGTAGTTAACCCGGGTGTATTGTGATAATGCACCCTTTTATTTCGGACTGGGTTTGTGTTCAGGGCCGGATTATCCCAAAAGTTTGTTTCGGTTTTCCAGGAACTTTCCATCGCACAGTACTTTCATACTATGGACGCCAAGTCAGCGAAGCGTGTTATCTCACGGCGATTTATGGCGTTAAGGATTCCCTTGTCCGTGCAATTATTGCAGAAAAATAAGATTGCTTCTTCCTCGCGACAGTCCTTAACCATGTTCATCGCAAGGAGGAATCTGGCCCAGTAATGATGTACCGTTTCCTGGGGCTCTTTCCTGATATGGGAAAGGTCGCTTGAGTTCGGGTGGGTGGGTGTAATTGAATCCAAACCCCTACCCAATCTGGGATCCAGGGGCGGAGGAGTTTCCAATTTTGGAAGTTCCGGTTCCGAGATGTTACCCGCTAATCCTGGTCCGCTGCCTGACTCTAAGTTTAGGGATTGGATGTTGTCCTCCCGCGAACGGGCGTCCGGCTCGGAGAGCTTGGGAATCTGGACATATTTGGTCCTCAGGATAGAGGAAAGGTCACCGCATTGTTCCTCCGCCACTGCAATATGATGGGTGACCGGTGGAGAATTAATCTCCCTTTGATCGGGTTTAAGCCCAATCCGATCATAGTCCGTAGCGACTCCCATGGCGGCGATGCGATCCAAGAGCTCGTTTAAGGAGGAGAGCGCCATTGGATCCATCTGTTCGGCGAGTGCCGATTTGACGTGGAGGCTATTTTCGATGACCCAAGAATTCATCGTCGGCGCGTTGGCCGAACAGGCGGTCATAATGAACCCGCCTAGCCAGAGAGTTTGTCCGATAGCCAAAGCTCCCCCAACAGTAGTACCGTCTTTAAAGACGAGACGATACATCCTTCCTTTTGGCGACGGCATAGAGGAACTCTCAATGAAAGCACCAATGTCGGTGTCAAAACCGGCGGATCTCGGGTAGGGGGTCCCGAACTGTGCGTCTAAGTCGGATGGTAACAGGAGGCAGGGGACACAATGTTTTACCCAGGTTCAGGCCCTCTTGATGGAGGTAAAACCCTACATCCTGCTTGATTAATATTGATGATATGGGTAGTACAAGAGTAGATCTACCACGAGATCAGAGAGGCTAAACCCTAGAAGCTAGCCTATGGTATGATTGTATGTTGTCCTGCGGACTAAAACCCTCCGGTTTATATAGATATGGGAGAGGTTAGGGTTACACAAGGTCGGTTACAAAGGAGGAGATACACATATCCGTATTTCCTAGCTTTCCTTCCACGCCAAGTAGAGTCCCATCCGGACACGAGATGAAGTCTTCAATCTTGTATCTTCATAGTCCAACAGTCCGGCCAAAGGATATAGTCCGGCTGTCCGGAGACCCCCTAATCCAGGACTCCCTCAGTGAGGAAGTGGCCCGGCTCTTGGCGGCCGGGTTCATTATTGAAGTCTTCCATCCGGAGTGGTTGGCTAACCCGGTGCTCGTGCTTAAAAAGAACAGCACCTGGCGTATGTGTGTGGACTACACGGACTTAAACAAGGCTTGTCCGGCTGATCCTTTCGCTCTTCCTCGTATTGATCAAACCATTGATGCTACAGCAGGTTGTGAGAGCTTGAGTTTTTTGGATGCTTATTCTGGGTATCATCAGATCAAAATGGCGGTTAAGGACCAGGAGAAGATGACTTTTATTACTCCGTTTGGAGCCTTCTCCTATGTATCTATGCCTTTTGGGCTTAAGAGTGCCCAGGCGACTTATCAGCGGTGTGTGCATAACTGTCTTCACGGTCAGATTGGGCGCAATGTTCATGCTTATGTGGATGACATTGATAGATGATCTAAAGGAAACCTTTGATAACCTCTGGGTCTACAAGATGATGCTTAACCTGGCCAAGTGTGTTTTTGGAGTACCAACAGACCAGCTTTTGGGTTTTTGGTTTCTAACAGAGGCATCGAGGCTAACTTGGAGAAAATCAAAGGAATTACATCTTTGGCTAAACCGGCGTGCATCAATGAAGTTCAGCGGTTGGCGGGTCGTGTTGCTGCATTAAGCCGGTTCATAAGCCGATTAGGTGAGAAGGCCATACCGCTGTATCAAATGATGAAGAAGACAAATGATTTTGTCTGGAGTGATGCTGCTCACTCTGTCTTTGAAGATCTAAAGAGACAGGTCGCTGAGCCGCCTGTTCTTGCTGCTCCCATTGTTAAGGAGCCCTTATTGTTATATGTGGCTACTAACACACACGCTGTCAGTGTGGCCATTGTCGTAGAGCAAAAAGAGGCTGTCAAGGAATATCCGGTTCAATGGCCAGTTTACTACGTCAGTGAGGTGCTCATTGAGTCCAAACAGAGATATCCACATTGGCAGAAACTTGTTTATGGGGTGTTCATGGTGAGTCGGAAGCTTAAGCATTATTTTGAAGGTCATCCCATCACTGTGGTTAGCTCTGCTCCTTTAGGAGATATTATTCAAAATAGAGAAGCCACATGACGATTTGCCAAGTGGGCCATTGAACTTGGGCCTCATGGTTTAAAGTATGTGCCACGTACTGCCATCAAATCTCAAGCACTAGTGGACTTCATTAATAATTGGACAGAGCTGCAGATGCATGAAGAGAAGCCGGAAAACACATATTGGACTATTCATTTTGATGGGTCCAGGCAATTAGAGGGCTCGGGGGCTGGAGTTGTTTTGGCTTCCCCTCGAGGTGACAAATTTTGTTACGTGCTACGGTTGATGTTTCCCTGTACTAACAATGCAACTGAGTATGAGGCCTTGCTCCATGGTCTTCGGATGGCTAAAGAGATGAGCTTGAGCAGGGTAAGGTGCTTTGGTGACTCAGATTTGGTGGCTCAACAAGTATCAGGCAAGTGGGATTCCAAGGATCCTCTCATGGCGGCTTATCACCGCGAAGTTGATGCCATTGCGGGACATTTCAAGGGTTACCAACTGGAACACATTGAACACAGAAAGAATGAAGCGACTGATGCTTTAAGCCGGCTGGGGTCTCAGCGTAAGCCGGTGCCACCTAACACTTTCTTAGATGTTCTGCATAACCCTTCTGTCAAGTTGCCTACAAAGCAAGATCTAGCTGTTCCAGACCCAGAAGCACAATTGGTGGCGGCTCTTCACGTCATCCCAGATTGGACAGTGCCATATTTGGCTTATATGACCCGGGGCGAGTTGCCTGAGGATGAGACTTTGGCTAGACAGATAACCCGATGGTCTAAATCAATGACAATTACCAACGGTGAGTTGCATCATCGCAGTGTCACCGGGGCGTTTCAACGCTGTGTCTCTCCTGATGAGGGTCAAGAAATTCTTCGTGAAACCCATGAAGGGGATGTGGCCATCATGCCGGTTCAAAATCTCTTGTAGCCAAAGCCTTCCGTCATGGTTTTTACTAGCTGACGGTTCACACTGATGCGGAGGATCTGGTCAGCAGGTGTGACGGTTTTTAGAAATTCACACGGCGGGCACACGTGCCGGCTCAAGAATTGCGAATAATTCCAATTACTTGGCCGTTTGCAGTCTGGGGGCTCTACATGGTTGGACCTTTCAAAAGATCCAGAGATAAAAAGACACATCTTTTGGTGGCAGTTGACAAATTCACAAAGTGGGTTGAGGCAGAGCCGGTTAGTCAGTGTGATGCAGCCACGACGGTTCAATTCATGAAGAAGGTGATCTTTTGTTTTGGCTTTCCACACAACATTATAACTGACAATGGTACTAATCTGTCCAAAGGGGCTATGGAGGAATTCTGTCAATGTGAGCATATCCGGCTTGATGTTTCATCAGTAGCTCACCCCAATCCAATGGTCAAGCTGAAAGAGACAATCAGGAAATCTTGAAAGGTCTCAAGCCCCAGCTTATGGTTCCTTTACAACAGACGCCGGGTTGTTGGGTGGAGGAGTTACCCTCTGTGATATGGAGCATCAATACTACCCCCAACAGGTCTACAGGTTATACGCCTTTCTTCATGGTTTATGGAGCAGAGGCAGTCCTGCCTAGTGACATCCGTCATGACTCACCCTGCGTGGCGGCTTACATTGAAGCTGATAACGAACAAGCCCATCAGGATGCACTTGACCTATTAGATGAAGAGCGTGACTTAGCAGCAGCCCGTTCGGTAATTTACCAACAGGACTTGCGCCATTATCACAGCCGCCGAGTCAAATCCAGAACATTTCAGGAAGGTGACTTGGTGCTCCGGCTCATCCAGGTTCAAACTGATGTGCACAAATTATCCCCACCTTGGGAACGGCCTTTTGTGGTTAGCAGGAACTTGAACAATGGGTCATACTACCTTATCGATGTTCGAGAGCACAAAGACTCACGTAAATCGAAGGAGGAGACCCGCCGGCCGTGGAACATCGCTCATCTTCGGCCTTACTATACTTGAGCCACCGGCTCTCATGATGTACATACTCTGATGTTGTATATATTATGATAAGTAATAAAGAAGGACCTCTGTCCTTTTTTCATCCTCAATAATCACATGTCTTCATCATGGTAAATTCAAAAAGACCAATTGGGGGCTGATTGTGTTCAAATCTAGCTTAACCCTTTGGTCCGGCTTATGATCGTATTCGAATCTAGCCGTTAAACCATATGATCACTAGGGGGCTTCCTATTCAAACATAGGTCGTATTCGAACCAAAGAGAACATAGCCGTCGGTACCCTCTTGATCGGTGCAATGCCAAACTCACTAGGGGGCTTCTTTATTGTATTCGAACCATAGCTTAACCCCTTTTGGGTCCAACTTGGATCGTATTCGAATCAGGTTAGTTAAAAACCTCTCAAGGTCATTTGGGGGCTTCCTGTCAAACATAGGTCGTATTCGAACCAAAGAGAACATAGTTGTCGACACCCTCTTGATCGGTGCAACGCCAAAGCCACCGGGGGCTACATGATCGTATTAGAATCCTAGCTTAACCCCTTTGGTCCAGTTTACTGATCGTATTCGAATCATAAGCCTCCAATTTTTTCTGTGTTTGACTTACACTTTTCAAAAGACAATATTCGTTTTTTATTCTGCGGCTTTTTTGTCTCGATCTAAGTATAAGTATGGTTTCAATTTAACTTGGCTTGGTTTTTTGACGATAAATCGCCAGTGTATGACAGTCATCATACATATGGAAGTGTTGGCTTCTAAAGATTGGGTCATCACCCTTACTGTTCGGGTCACATAAGCCGGCAGTTCAGATTCAAGATCACATATATGATATTGCCGTTGTGTTTCAAAGTTAAAATTCATAACAGGCTTATCTATGTCTCTTCAATCAGAGGTTCTTCAGCCTTAATTATCCTTACATCCAGCCTTAATCATACAGTTATGTTAGTTTCCATGGTTGTGTACTGGGCGTTTTAACCCGTCCGGCGATAAACCACCAGGACAATTTTCATACCTTACATGCAAGAACAGATTCAAACACTGCTGATATTGTAAAGGATGTGAGGCATATCTTCACATGACGGATAAAGGTGTTGTATGCAACACAATATGCACGATGGCATAACAGAACACGAAATTTCAATGCTAGCCTATTACAAGGCGTTTGGAGCCCAAAAAAGGATCAAACTGTTTGTCTCGCGTACAATAGATGATAAGTTAAGCCGGTTCATAAATAGTGGCCTGGCTAACTTGATGGTTGTGGCTCATCCCTCGCCGGTTCGTCTTCCTCCACCATCTGGAATTTGGATTTGGTCCAGACAAAGCCACGTAGGGCGATAGATTCAACCTTGTCATCTATCAGACCAGATGGGTCAATCTTGGGGGCAAAGGTGTGCTTACGGTTCAGCAGGATTAAATCCATCATTTTGTATGCAGGAGTTGCTAATCTCTTATTTTCAATATCAAAACCCGACTGATATTTGTCAAGTTCATTCTCATTGACAGGGATTGTAGCACACGGGCGAAATTCCTTCTCGCAGGCAGCAAAATCTTGTTGGTCAAAAGGTGTTCCATCTTCCTTGAGACTAGTATATCCTTTCATTATATCATCCAGGGCTAGCTCTGGCATCCAGGCTTTGGAGCGGCTTAAAGCCGACATAGCTCCGGCTCTAGCGCAGGATCGCTTGATTACATGGAACCTAGCAGGGAAGACGGACAACTTTTTCAAGACGTTGCTCAATAAGTTTAGCTCTTGGTTCACTGGGGAGATAGTAGCAAGAATCCGTTCAGCTCCGGTGTACAATTGCTCCACGAGGGTGTAAACCACCTTCAGCTTTATCAATAGATCTTGGCTCAAATTGCTTCTCCTGGGACCTTTGCAGATTATACAATGAGTTAAGCGGCGGATTATGTTATGATGACAAGGATTCATTTTGAATAATTAACAACATGACTTACCAAAGATGGCGGAGACCATCTGAGACACACGGTTCTTTAAGCTGGTGAGTTCAGCGGTAACTTTTTGCAGAGCCACCTCAGCTTTTTTGGCACGATGGATCAAGGCAGTTTTTTCATTAGCCCAAGCATCCTTTTTTGCACTGAGGTTGGTCTTTAGTTTCTCTGTTTCAGACACACTAGCCTGCAATTTGGATTCAGCCTTTTGGGTCTCCTTTTCCTGAGCCGCCAGCCGGGTCTTCGTCTCATTCAGTTGTGTATCCAAGTCAGCTATAGCAGACTACAGGCAGCACAGGTTTATCAAAATATGTTCAAAAGAGGATTACAAACAATTAAAGTCCCAAGCACTTTGCCAAGCAAACACACTTGGCACTTGGGGGATAATGTCTGCTAAAGCAATTTTTTCTCTTATGAAAAGTCCCAAGTGTTTTACAAGTAACAACACTTGGCACTTGGGGGCTAATGCATGTTGCTCGAATTTTTTTCCTATGATCCGGTTAAGTTGTCAATAGTTTCAGCTAATACGTGAGGGATACGAAGCTACGTATTGTTTTTCCTATAGTGACCGGTTTAGTCATGCTGATTAAACTGGCCCTTGGGGCTAGACATGCAGAAGTATATTATTACTAAAATCTAGTTTAATGTTTTTAAACTAGACTTGAAGGAAGACTAGAACGGATGCCTATAAATGTTTCAAGTCTACAGATCATTCAAAGTTTATCATAATCAGAAGACTTGGGGGCTGGTAGAGTATATAATACATGAAAGCCGGGGAATGTGCCTCATATTTTTGCTGAATCTGTTTGACCATCTCAATTTCTGAGTCTCGATTGGAGTGCGCTTGACTGAGATAGCCAGATAGCAGATCACTTATACTCGGATGATCATAATGAGAGACGTCAAACCTCACTTTTTGTCTCTCCATAACTGCTTGCTTGGCGGAGTGTTTTGCCAGCGCAGTTGGGTTCCCCGACTCAACGAATCTGGAACCAGTAATCAAAATATCATCACCATGGTCTCTGGCGGCTTAACTGAGCTTGCCGGTTCAACAGTTGAGAGATCACGAGCGGGTTCATCAACAGACGACTCAGGAAAAACCGGATGAATATTGACAACAGGATCCTCCGGTGCTTCAGACTATTTTGGTACAAGAGGCGGCTGCTCAGATTCAATAGTTTTTGGATCCTCAGCCGGTTTTGACACCTTTGCTTTTTTCGGCTTTGCTTGACCTCTATAAGAAAATTTGTGCTGAGTCACCGTGGTGACAAACATATAAAGGAACAGACAAAGAGGCAGTTATCTTTACCAGTGGGCAGTCTTGAAAGCCGGTAGTTGAGTCCGTGAAGAATCACCAGAAGAACGAGATACCTCCTACAAAGTGCAATCACAGTTAAGAGAGCAATAGAATAAACTCATTGGTAAGGGCAAAAGGTCAAGGATGAAAGAAACCTCATTTTGACATTTCCGAGGAGTCTTTGGTAAACCGGAGAGTAAATTGTCGTCTCCATCAGTCCGGCTATGGCAGCGGCTCTCATGCTGCTGTCATTTCAAAAGAAAAGGAGGATCTAAATAATCCAAGGGGTGTGAAAACCTTACTTTCCAGATTACCCGCCGAGGTTTCTGTCTAGGTAAAGGTTCTGAGTCGGAGGAAATAATAGTTACCTCGTCTTCGACTGCATGGCTTGTTGCCGTGTCACCTTGATAATAGTCAGTGTCAATAAGGTTGTTAAAAAACTGGCCAAGGGAGTCAAGAGCTACCTCCGACTTAGAGGTGTCGTCCAGCTTGAGTAACTCAGAAGTGGTTCGTTTCTTCCTAGATTTTCTGTTGGTCTTCTTGGCGGCTATCATAGCAGCTTTAGCTTTTTTTGGTAGCCTCGTGGTCATATTTGGCTTTCCAAAAATCAGATTTGGCCTGGGAAAGGATAACATGTTGAAATCTGTTCGAAATACTTAACTGCTGAGGGAGAAGAAGTTAAAAGGATTTACCTCTGGAGCCGGGTTAAGCTTGCAGAAAGGATTTAAACCCACAACGCTGCAATCTTCATATTTACTGTTAACAAGAGTGCTCACCATTTCAACGATGGCCTCTTCGGTCAGACGTAGAGGACTATGGCGCAGAGGGTCATGTGTTCCTCCGGTATAATTACACATCAAGCCGGGTCGGCGGCTTAGAGGGATGATCCGCCATGCGACCCAGCAGCGAACTAAGTCAACGCCAGTTAAGCCGTTTCCCAGCAAAGCTTGAACCTTTTTGATCTTTGGCATAAGTTTCTTGCGTTCAACGGCAGTTAGTTTATTAGGGAGGTTGTAGGTGGTGTCAAGATGCTCCGTATGGTAACCCAGCATCGGTTTTTCATCAGAAGGTGAGGTGTCCTGACAATATAACCATGTTTGATTCCAGTCCTTGGGATGGCTCAGTAAAACTATTAGAGGGAATATGGCATCTCGTCGGCACTGAATTGAGATCCCGCCAAGCTCAAAGCTGGGACTGTTGGTGTCTTCATTCTGGCAATTCAAATAAAAGTATTCTCTGAAGAATTCAACAGTGGGTTCTTCTTGCAGATAAACTTCACAGAGAATTTGAAAGTTATAGATGTTGGATAAGGAATTGGGTCCAATATCCTGTGGATGAAGCTTGAAGAAATGCAGGATATCTCTAAAGAATTTTGAGCCAGGCGGCGTAAAGCCCCGGTTCATATGGTTGGTGAAGACAATGATCTCGCCGTCCTTTGGTTGTGGTCTTTCTTCGTCTGGGTTAGGGGCATGATAATACATGACACTTGTTTTAGTTAAATACCCAACGGTGACAAAATCTTTCAGAGTGTTCTCGGTGACTATGGAAGGGACCCAGTTGCAAGTTGTCATCGTCTTTGGCGGCATGGTGAAATGGCAATCTAAAAGAAAGCAATTCACTGGCTTAAATTAGTTGGTGGGATTGCAAGTTAAGGTTTACAGTGCATGTTTATCATGGCGGCTTAAACAATGGGCTAATGATATATGGAAAAGCCAGCTAAACCGACGGTTCAAGATCTACCAAGGCTGTAATTTGCTAAGTGTCAGGACAAAAAAGTTCCACAGATTAAGGGTATAATTTTGGATCTACCATTTTCAAAAAAGGGAGATAAATTCATCTTCAAAATAACGGAGGAAGAACAGAGGAGTCCTAGAAGCAATGTGGTGCAGTAGGGATATGTTCTAATGTTTAAACAGGCACGAAAATTACGGCTGCACAAGATTTCATGGCTTCTTTGGGTCTAATCTATGGATCTAGGACAAAAGGAAAGGAGGGCAGTGACGAACATCCATGAACTCTGACGAACACCGACAAAACCCTAGCAATAGATCTATGACCAGGGAAAAGAAGCTTACCGAGATCGTCAGGGCAGCAGAATGGCGCCGCAAGTTTCTAGTCTATTCAGGGCGATGCAGCAGCCGGAGTTGAGGCTGGAGACAGGAGGTCCGCGGCGGTGAAGCTTGAGCGGGTTGGTGCGTCGCAAGGAAGGAGAAGGAAGGAGAAGGAGAAGACTGAAGGGCAGTGTGCGGTCCTATTTAAGGGGAAACAGGCAAACAGACAAGTGCGAAAAACGAGGAAGTCGAACAATGGTTATCCAGCTAGATGTATGCCTCGATTTTCAAGAAGGCATTAAGGCAAAGATCCGTGGAAGATGACATGTTGCAGTTTTCTGAAATTTTTGGAGATGACGTCATGGCAGGTTATAAGGTTTTCACAGTAGATGAGAAAGGATTTTTTCTAAGTCTTTAAGATTGACATGAACAAGTTCAAATGAACCTGGGGCCTAATGTTGGGGATATAACTATTAGGCATGTCCCACCCAGGAGGGGCCGGGTCATCCCTATGATGATTCACCATAATGAAGCCCAAGATTGTATGGCGGTTCACATATAGGCTTAGTATAAGGCCCAGGCCCGAAGGCGGCTCAAGGCTCGTAGAGATAAACCGCCGTATGTACATGACTTGTATTGTAGGGCAGGAATAGTTAGAGACCAAGCCGGATAATGTTTATGAGCCGGCCGGGACTCTATAAGCCACCGAGCGTCAGCCTATGTATATAAAGGGACGACCTGGGCGGCGGTTGAGGACAAAAAATTAACAGATCGAGAGCCAAGTTAAGCGTATTCGCTCCTTGGTTATCGAAACCTAGCAATATCACCTCAACTGCACTAGGCCTTTACCTTCACCGCAAGGGGCCGTACCAGTATAAACTTCTCGTGTCCTTTGTCCTGTTTAACCCCTTTAAGCTTCCTAGTTGCGATGGCTCCACGATTAAGTCCTTTCACTAGGACATCTGCCGTGACAATTCCACAATAGTCATCAAATCACATAACTCATAATACAATTTGTCATCAAACGTTAAGCATGCGGACCCTACGGGTTCGAGAACTATGTAGACATGGCTGAGACACGTCTCTGGTTAGTAACCAATAGCGGAACCTGGATGCTCATATTGGCTCCTACATATTGTAGGAATATCTTTATCGGTCAAATCGCATAACAACATACGTTGTTCCCTTTGTCATCAGTATGTTACTTGCCCGAGATTCGATCATCGGTATACTCATACGTAGTTCAATCTCGTTACTGGCAAGTCTCTTTACTCATTCTGTAATGCATCATACCGTAACTAACTCATTAGTCACATTGCTTACAAGGCTTATAGTGATGCATTACGGAGGGGGCCCAAAGATACCTCTTCGATACACGGAGTGAAAAATCCTAATCTCGGTCTATGCCAACTCAAAAAACACCATCGGAGACACCTGTAGATAATCTTTATAATCACCCTGTTACATTGTGACGTTTGATAGCACACAAGGTGATCCTCCGGTATTCTGGAGTTACACAATCTCATAGTCAGAGCAACATGTATAAGTCATGAAGAAAGCAATATCAATAAAACTAAACAATCATTATGTTAAGCTAATAGATGGGACTTGTCCATCACATCATTCTCTAATGATGTGATCCCGTTCATCAAATGACAACACATGTCTATGGTTAGGAAACTTAACCATATTTGATTAACGAGCTAGTCAAGTAGAGGCATACTAGGGACACTCTATTTGTATATGTATTCACACATGTACCAAGTTTCCGATTAATACAATTCTAGCATGAATAATAAACATTTATCATGATATAAGAAAATATAAATAACAACTTTGTTATTGCCTCTAGGGCATATTTCCTTCAACTCTGTCTCCTAAAGAGTTGGATGACTGGCAGCGACTTGTTGCCTGCATCCCTCTGCTCTTGGAGGGGGAGGGATCGGTGGTCTGGCCCCATTCGGCCTCTGGTTGCTTTTATGTTAAGTCTATATATTCCAAACTAATCTCAAGGTCCCCTACGTCTAAATTTAATATTATCTGGAGCGCACGAGTTCCCCTTAAGATTAAAATCTTCCTATGGCAAGCGTTTCATGGCAGGTTGCCTGCTGCTGATCAGATTCGCGAACGGAACGGACCTGGTTCGGATAGGTGTGCTTTGTGTGGTGTGCTCGAAGATATGGAGCATATCTTGTTCTAGTGCTCCCTGGCCGAATTTGTGTGGTGCTGTATCAGGTCATGGCTTCACTTATCTTAGAGCCCATCATCCTTTGCTTCCTTAGGGTCCTGACCAACGGCTTGTCTGGGACCTCTGAACGAGTTTTCTAGGTGGGGTTTGCAGCGATTTGTTGGTCGCCGTGGACTACTAGAAACAAGTTTACTATCGAACACTCCTTCCCAGCTAAACCTGTTGACTGCTTATTTAAATCTTGCATATTCTTGCAGAAGTATAGATCATTGACTAGGGACACTGACCACGAGGCTTTTGATGTGACGACTTCAAAGATTCGGGCTACTGCTTCTTCCCTGTCGCGCTGACAACCTGGAGTTTAATGGAACTTGGAGGTCCCCTTGCTGCGGTGTTCTTAGTGGTCTGGCCTGCGTGCAATGTATTGCTTGGGAGCCTCTATCCGTACTTTATTTACTTTGTGCACCTTTTGGCTTTGGCTACTTGTCTGTTTGTCTGGATAACTTTGCCTGGTGACTTTGTTTATAAAATCGGGCTCATGACTTTCATCTAAAAAAGATTTTAGAACTGGACACTCGGTTGACTTGGTGAAGAGACTAATTCTACATCCTAAAAAAATGCTCCTTTGGGGTAACTACAATTGGAAGCAAAAAGTGTGGATCAATTATTACCTTTTTATCCACCATGGAGCTTGCGGATGGATTTCCCCCGTCGACTGTGCGGATGTTGCATCCTCACTACCGGCACGCTCCTCAACCATGGCAAGACGATCTCCATATGGCGCAGTAAATGGTGCTATCTTAGGAGTGCCACGTAGGATAAATGATGAGGTGGCTGAGAGAAAACTGTTAAGAAAAGGCATGCCTTCTCTTATTTAGGAGAAGACAAGAGATGATCTCTTAGCACAATATGTCTCATCACGTTTTTAGGAATGACTAGTTATTGAAGATAAGGCTAAGAGACGATTCATTGTAGACAGCTTTTTTATCATCTCTAAATTACATGCAAGACTTAAGATAAGACTATCTTATCAACCATTGTACATGCCCTTAACACATGTACCATCGGCCCACATCATTAAGTTTGTCCGTCTGTCAACCGCCCTGCGCACCAGTTGCCGCCGTTCGTTCCCCGTCCGCAAGGACGTTATGTATATATATACACACCTACGTCATTCGTTCCCCGTCCGCAGGGACATTCTATATATATATATATATATATATATATATATATACAGGTGCGTCCCCTGTATTTTGGATCTACACTACACATTTTCGTATGTCGGACTGCATAAATGCTGACACAGATCCTATAGACAAACTGGACATGCAGGATATACACAGAAGCTGTATTTGGTTCTTTTATTTTCTTATTATTAGTATTATTACCGTTCATCTATCCACAGAAGCTGCAGGTGCTGCCATGCTCACTGACACAGTTTTCTATGGCATCATTTGCCCGGCCCGCCTCCATTATCGCGGTGATATACATACTTTGTAAGTGCTTCAATACAATTCAGTACGTACAATCCAATCTCCTACGGGGTACTCCCTCCATTTTTGTATACAAGGCCACAAACTCATATTACAGGTACCAAGGTAGAAACTAATGGCTACTTTAGTCAATGTTGAAAACTAGTCTTTTCTCCTCGCTTGACGTGTTGATTAATGTGTATTTTTCTCTACAACGCAGAACAAGACAACTCTCTCACTCCTCGTTGGTTGATTAATGCGGTGCACTAAAACCAACCTTCTCACGCCCACATGCATGCATGGGTATTAATGTCCTCGATTGCTAGTACGAGGCAAACCTCATAAATTTTATCTCGATTGGTGTTAGTGGCCTTGTATAGCTGCAAATTCTAATTTCGATAGTGGCCTTGCATACAAAAATGGAGGGAGTACTAAGGATTTCCTAATCTGGTCCTGCTAAATAGTTCTGGCCATGGGAAGCCCGGCTCGGACGGCCCGACCCGAAAAAGCCTGACCCGACTGAGGGAGTCCTGGATTAGGGGGTCTCCGGACAGCCGGACTATATCCTGTGGTCGGATTGTTGGACTATGAAGATACAAGATTGAAGACTTCGTCTCGTGTCCGGATGGGACTCTACTTGGCGTGGAAGGCAAGCTAAGCAATACGGATATGTATATTTCCTCCTTTGTAACCGACCTTGTGTAACCCTAGCCCCTCTGGTGTCTATATAAGCCGGAGGGTTTTAGTCCGTAGAAAAACATACAACCATACCATAGGCTAGCTTCTAGGGTTTAGCCTCTCCGATCTCGTGGTAGATCAACTCTTGTAATACACATATTATCAAGAATAAATCAAGTAGGACGTAGGGTTTTACCTCCATCAAGAGGGCCCGAACCTGGGTAAAACATCGTGTCCCCTGCCTCCTGTTACCATCCGCCTTAGACGCACAGTTCGGGACCCCGTACCCGAGATCCGCCGGTTTTGACATCGACGTTGGTGCTTTCATTGAGAGTTCCTCTGTGTCGTCGCCATTAGGCTTGATGGCTCCTTCAATCATCGATAGCGATGCAGTCCAGGGTGAGACTTTTCTCCCCAGACAGATCTTCGTATTCGGCGGCTTCGCACTGCGGGCCAACTCGCTTGGTCATCTGGAGCAGATCGAAAGTTACGCCCCTGGCCACCAGGTAAGGTTTGGAAGCTTAAACTACAAGGATGATATCCGCGGAGACTTGATCTTCGACGGATCCGAGCCCCTGCCTTTTGCACCACACAACCACGATGAGTACGATTTAGCTCTACCATCGGACAGTGTTCAGAAGATCGCACTAGCAACCACTTCGACCCTCAATTCGGAACTAGTCGCGCCATCGATGGACGGGTGGATAGACCCCGCCACGGAAGCCGTATCCTCAGCGGCGATCGAGCCGAATATCGACCTTACCTTTCACGAGAGCCGTGTTGCCAAACTGCCGGATCCTTCTCCGACCATGGACTCCGAACCGCCTGCGCCCGTGCCTATCGAATCTGGCTAGGCGCTGATCATGGAGTTTACCTCCACGGATATTTTTCAGCACTCGCCCTTTGGCAACATACTGAACTCATTAAGGTCTCTCTCCTTGTCAGGAGAGTCCTGGCCGAACTACGTCCGGCAGGATTGGGATGCGGATGACGAAGAAATTCGCCGCCCACCCACCACCCACTTAGTAGCCACTGTCGATGACTTAACCGACATGCTCGACTTCGACTCCGAAGACATCGACAGTATGGAGGACGATGCGGGAGGCGAAGAGAAACCACTCCCATAGGGCACTGGACAGCCACCTCATCATATGACATATACATGGTGGACACACCCGAAGAAGGCAATGGCGACGAGACAGCGGAGGATGACCCCTCCAAGAAGCAACCCAAGCGCCGGCGTCAGCGACGCCGCTCTAAGTCCCGCTAAGGCAAAAGCGGTGATACCGGCACCAGAGATAATAGCACTCCAGACAGTGCCGAAGACAACAACAATCCCCTCCAGCAAGATTTAGAGCAGGAGGATGGAGAATCGAGCCCTCCTAAGAGAGTGGCAGATGGAGAGGCAGATGATGATAATTACATGCCTCCCTCCGAAGACGAGGAAAGCCTCAACGATGACGAATTCTTCGTGCCAGAGGATCCCGTCGAACAAGAGCGCTTCAAGCGCCGGCTTATAGCCACGGCAAATAGCCTTAAGAAAAAGCAGCAGCAGCTTCAAGCTGATCAAGATTTGCTAGCTGACAGATGGACTAAAGTCCTGGCGACCGAGGAATATAAACTCGAACGCCCCTCCAAGAGTTACCCAAAGTGCAGGTTGCTACCCCGACTAGAGGAGGAAGCACCGAAACCTACATCCTCAGCGTATGACGCGGCTGATCGGCCACCTCGTGGCCGTGACAGAGAGGCATTCTAGCCAAAAGCTCAGCCCGCACCCCGACGCCATTCAAATAAAAAGGCATGGGGAAATACGCTCGACCTGCGAGACGTATTGGAGGACAAAGCAAAACATGCAAGATCGATCTACAGATCATGAGCGCGCGCCACTATGCGAGACGATAATCATCACGCCGGATACAGTAAAAGTAAGTCCGGCCGGGCCGAACACAGCGGGCAAGACTCATTTGAGCTGCGTTGTGATATAGCCCAGTATAGAGGCGCCGCAAACCCCTTATGCTTCACAGACGAAGTAATGGATCATCAAATCCCAGAGGGTTTCAAACCCGTAAATATAGAATCATACGACGGCACAACAGATCCAGCGGTATGGATCGAGGATTTCCTCCTGCACATCCACATGGCCCACGGCGATGACCTACACGCCATCAAATACCTCCCACTCAAACTCAAAGGACCAGCTCTGCATTGGCTCAACAGCTTTCCAGCAGAGTCCATTGGCTGTTGGGAAGATCTGGAAGCCGCATTGCTCAACAACTTTCAGGGCACTTATGTGCGACCACCAGATGCCGATGACTTGAGCCACATAATTCAGCAGCCAGAGGAATCGGCCAGGCAATTCTGGACACGGTTCCTAACAAAGAAAAATCAAATTGTCGACTGTCTGGATGCAGAGGCCCTAGCAGCTTTTAAGCACAACATCCACGATGAATGGCTCGCCCGGCACCTTGGCCAGGAAAAGCCGAAATCTATGGCAGCCCTCACGACACTCATGACCCGCTTTTGTGTAGGAGAGGACAGCTGGTTGGCTAGTAGCAATAACATATCAAAGAACCATGGTACTTCGGATACCAAGGACGGCAACGGCAGGTCACGTCGCAACAAACATAAGCGCCACATTAACAGCGACAATACCGAGGATACGGCAGTCAATGCCGGATTCAAAGGCTCTAAACCCGGTCAGCGGAAAAATCCATTCAAAAGAAGCACTCCGGGCCCGTCCAGTTTGGACCGTATACTCGATCGCTCGTGTCAAATACACAACACCCCCGACAAGCCAACCAACCACACCAACATGGATTGTTGGGTGTTCAAGCAGGCCGACAAGTTAAATGCCGAAAACAAAGATAAGGGGTCACATAGCAATGACGAGGAGGAGCCCCAGCAGCCGAACACCGGAGAACAGAAGAGGTTCCCCCCACAAGTGAGGACGGTGAACATGATATACGCAACCCACATCCCCAAGAGGGAGCGGAAGCGTGCGCTCAGGGACGTATATGCGTTGGAGCCAGTCGCCCCAAAGTTCAACCCATGGTCCTCCTGTCCGATCACCTTCGATCGCAGGGACCACCCCACTAGTATCCGTCATGGCGGATTCGCCGCACTGGTCCTAGCACTAGTAGGGAAAATCCAATGCACAAAATCTTACCAGCAACGTGCTTTAAAATAAGGCACTGCTGCTAACTAGCAGTAGCGCTCGCACACAAACCTCGCTGCTGAAATGAATGTTTCAGTAGCGCGCCCACTCTAAGACGTGCTACTGCTATAATTGCCACGACGACACCGCGAGGCTAGTTCTAGCAGCAGCGTGCTTGTATGAAGAGCGCTACTGCTACGGACCATAGTAGTAGCGCATTTACGCAACAACCGCTACTGCTAAGTTTACTAAAAAAATTAGTCCCACCTCGCTTCGTGAAGAGAGTTTGTATCACCTTAAATATGTTACTTCTCAAACTTTCACAACCACTTGGTCTTCATTGAACTCGATGTGTCAAATTTGTGGCCGCAATATGAGTCTTCAGCAGTTCCTAAACTGGTGAGGACTCATATTGACAAATCAGATTGTACACAAAAATATCATTGATGATCAATGCATTTTTGATGTCCATTTTTACATGCTCACACATAGCAGTAGCACGCTCTTTGTGAAAGGCGCTACTGCTAGGTCGTTTAGCAGTAGCGCCTTTTGCTATAGCGCGCTACTACTAAGCCATTCCATCTTCCCCACTCTCCGACCTATCCGATCCACTCACACTCACTTGATCTCCCCCTCAACCCCCCACGCCGGTCCTCCCCCGTCGCCCCTCCTTCGATCTGCGCCACCGCTACCTCCTCCTCCTCACTGGACTCGGTACCAGCCTCCTCCTCCGTCCTCCCTCTAGTCGCCGTTGGCTGGCCCCTCCTCGCTCTTCCTTCCTTCTTCGTCCTCCCTCCACTCGCTACTGGCTGGCCCCTCCTCGCTCCGTCTTCCTCCTCCGTCCTACTATCTTCTCCCTCCTCGAGTCGCCCCTCCTTCTCCCTCCTCCCTCCTCCATCCACAACCCCTCCTCCCTGCTACATTTTGATTTAGTAGGCTAGTTGATTTAGTTGATTCAGAACATTTTAATTTTGTTGATTTAGTATGTAGTTGATTTGCTTGATTTAGAACATCTTGATTTAGTTGATTTAGTAGGCTAGTTGATTTAGTTGATTTAGTAGGCTAGTTGATTTAGTTGATTTAGAACATTTTGATTTAGTTGATTTAGTATGCTAGTGGATTTAGTAGGCTAGTTGATTTAGTTGATTTAGTATGCACCATTTTATTGTTATTTTTCTGTACATGGATAGATAGATGCTTTTGTTTTTTGTAATAAGTTATTTTTTGGCAAAATGTAGGTGCCAATTTAGTTAAATTTGCCACTTGTTTTTTTAATCAATTATCTTAGGCAATAGGGGCCAGATGAGATGAAATGTCTTGGTAGTTGGTACCCTTATTTGGTAGATATTTGTGAAAAGTTTTTTCGGCAATAGGTGCCACCGAAATGCTTTGTCCATAAAATTGCTTCTCGCGGAAGAACCAAAAATATCACATGCTACTGTTTTTCTTTCCTGTGAAGTGAATCATTAATCCTTTGCTCATATTGCTTTAGGAAAATGGCGCCACCACCACCACCACTATGTCGACTGTGCAAGTCAAGGTGCACCAGCAGCCTTGCAACTGGCAAGCTGTTCGGCATCTACTTCCAGCCGAGTTTTCGTCATGCGGCGGTAAGAAATTAGATGAAATGTAACAACTATTTTATTTTTAGTGTTGGCATTACTGCATTGTGTCATTTTGCTTTTTTTACACAGATCGTCCCATGCAATGTGCGGTTGAAATTCAACAAGCTGACAGGAGACACTATGACATTTGAGGCTCCTGGGGCCGTACACTATGGAGGTCGAGAAAGGATGCAATATGTCGCAGATTGGAGGAGATGGATGGGCCTGTTTCCTTGCCCACATGCGTCTTACTGGTGGTGAGTTGATCAGCTTATCCTTCAGAGCAGAAAGACCTAAGCTGGCTGTCATTTATCTCAACCTGGTGGAAGATGACGAAGATGATGAAGATAATGAGGACCCACTCGATGAAGATGATGAGAACCCACTTCATGAAGCCATCATAGCTCAAAGAATGAGGCTGAGCGAGGAGGAGGTGTGCAACCTATGGGACATAATTCCGCCACGTGATGACTTTGTCGGGGTGCCATTCGTGACCCGCCTGACAAGTACCATGGTCGATCGGCATGAAATGGTATGTTATATGTACTGCCTGTAGTAATTTGATGATATATATATGCTTTATTGTTATACTTACAAATGCAAATTATTCGATGATATGCTTAGCGAATCCGATGATATGCTTAGTGTAGAGTCCAATGATATGCTTTGTGGAATCTAGTCGATGATATGCTTTAGTGTAGAGTCTGATCACATGCTCTTATTAGTGTAGAATCCAATGAACTATTAATAGTGTAGATAATCCATATATACTTATTAGTAGAATTCATGATTAGTTAGTACAAATGCGTAGTACTGTGTCTTTTGATAGTGTAGAAATCTAGACTTAATAGAAATATATTTGCAAGAGTATGTGCGAGGCTATTTATTAATTGATATGTTTTTCTTATTCAGAAATTGCCAAAGAACCTATCTGTGAGTTGTGGTATCGAGCCTGATGAAGAAGGCTCAGCTGGAGTACGCCTTACCGCAAGGGGCTCCGTCGCCACCTGTACTTACCGCATGGACACAGACGGTCGCACACACTTAAACTCGGTTGGGTGGAAGAGATTCCTCGTTGGCAAGAATCTTCGTGTTGGAAAGGCCATCCTAATTACTATCAGGAACACCCACCGCCCAGGCTTGAGGATGATGATCGTCGTCGATATCATCTAGAACTACATGTGTGTGTGTGTGGCTATATCATCTAGAACTACATATGATGATCGTCGTCGATATCATGTAGAACTACATATGATGATCGTCGTCGATATTATCTAGAACTACATATGATGATCGTCGTCGATATCACCTTGTACTGCTTGAGGATGCATGTTGAGTATATATGAAATTATTATCTAGTACTCCCTCGGTTCCAAATTACTCGTCGTGGTTTTAGTTCAAATTTGAACTAAAACCACGACGAGTAATTTGGAACCGAGGGAGTACTACCTAGTACCTATAATGCTTTATGAAATTGATATCTAGTAGTACCTAGTATCTGGAAATTGCTGTTTATTGAAGCTGAAACGGGGTAGGAAGCCAGGGGGAAATGATGAAATATATAGCAGTAGCGTGGGGCAAGGAAATTGCTATAGCTAATTAATAGTAGCACATTCCGAAAACGCGCTGCTGATACAGTCCAGAGTAGTAGCGCGTGTACGGACCGCGCTACTACTAACAGTTAGCTGTAGCGCCTTATTGGTAGCGCGGCTACCCGCGCTGCTAATAGCCCCAAAACCCGCGCTACTACTAGGGTTTTCCCTAGTAGTGTAGACCCAATCATTGACGGATTTCACCTCACTCGAGTTCTTATGGATGGCAGCAGCAGCCTGAACCTGCTTTATTAGGACACAGTGCGCAAAATGGGTATAGACCCCTCAAGGATCAAACCCACGAAAACGACCTTTAAAGGTGTCATACCAGGTGTAGAGGCCCATTGCACAGGCTCAGTCACACTGGAAGTGGTCTTCGGATCCCCGGATAATTTCCGAAGCGAAGAGTTAATCTTCGACATAGTCCCGTTCCGCAGTGGCTACCATGCACTGCTCGGGCGAACCGCATTTGCGTGATTCAATGCGGTACCGCATTATGCATATCTCAAGCTCAAGATGCCAGGACCTCGGGGGGTCATCACAGTCAATGGAAACACAGAGCGCTCTCTCCGCATGAAGGAGCACTCTGCGGCCCTCGCAGTAGAAGCGCAAAGCAGCCTCTTATGGCAATCTACTAGTTCGGCGATTAAGGACCCGGATACCTTCAAGCGCGCCCGGAGTAATCGGCAACATGACCGCCTGGCACGTTCCAAGCTCGCATAGCAATGTGGCCCCACCCCGATCCCAGCCAAACGGCGAAATCCGTGCCACGCGTACATAATTACGCACTAAAAATACCATGGGCACAGGTGGGGAGGGGGGCATGACTACGACACGCTCCAAGACGCGGCTTAAACCGCACTAGGGGCTTCCCGCTTTGTTATTTTTCTCCTTTAGGACTTTAATCTCTGGAAACCCTATCTGGCAGCATGATTGTCGAACACATGATGCATCAACCAAGGAGGCAGAAAGCTACGTCACAACACGGAACTCCCAGGTGGATTACGATAACGAGTGAAATACTTGCTTTAACACTATTCCTCAGCTTGCCCTTGGAAGGTACATGTCAAATAGTCCTACTTTTTGTATATCGCACTACTTGTATCATTCTGCTTTAACGCACCTTTTTGAATAAACAATGCATAGCATTAAGACTATTATTGCATTCTTCCTTTATATATATATGTTCATTCATGACATCTAGCACCTGTACACTCTGGTACGGCCAATACACTAGGGGCTTAAGCATACCCCATAATACGGCGTGAGAAGTCCGAACACTTTCGACAGTGCGGCACCCCGAACTTATAGCATTATATGCATCAGCTCCGAATCATGTCTTGGGTCAATAGTTGGGTTTGCCCGGCTCCCATGTTTTGGTACCTTACGTTCCGCTATATCGGCTAAGGTAGCACTGGGAGAACTACTGCGATTGTGCCCCGGTTCTACTGGGCTAAGCACCTCAGTAGAGAAAGCTAAAACTGGCTGTCATGCTAAGGCGAGAGACTGGTTCGTGTTCGAGAGGTTTCAAGTCCCTAAAGACTTATGCCGCTTAGAGCGAGGAGTCGGCCCTGTCTAGCTTAAGGCGTGTATAGCGCCCTGAATTCGGCCTTCCGAATACTAGGGGCTTCACCGAAATTTAAAATTATAGAATTCTATGGCTAAGTGAGAGTGATAACGCATTATAGTCTGATTTCCTTGTTCGTTGTGCTGAGCACCTCCCTCGAAGGACCCAAAAATGGGAACAAGAGTGCTCAGGTTTATCCCAAACACCCCAACACTCGTGGCGTGGGGGCAGAAGCCGACGACTAGCCATCTCTTAGATTTGATAAAAAGCCAAACAGAAGGTAATATTTTAAATTCAAAAAAACGTTGCATAGCGCATATGAACAAGTTTTCATAATACAGGATCACACAAGCAAGTTTATTCAAATATTACATCTTTCGCACACTCGTCCGCTACAAGACGGGCACCCTTTAGGACACCCTCATAGTACATCTCGGGGTGGCGATGCTCCTTGCCCTGTGGTGGCCCTTCCTTCACCAGCTTCACGGCGTCCATCTTGGCCCAGCGCACCTTCGCACGGGCGAAAGCCCGGCGTGCACCTTCGATGCAGACAGACCGCTTGATGACTTCCAGCCGTGGGCAGGCATCCACAAGCCGCCTCACCAGGCCGAAGTAGCTGTTGGGAAGGGCGTCGCCAGGCCACATCCAGACTATAAAGCCCTTCATGGCCTGTTCGGCCGCCTTGTGCAGCTCGACCAGTTGCTCTGGCCAATGTCCGCCGCCGCCGCCGACATGTCCGCCCTCCACCTCGCTCTGGCCAATGGCGTCGCGCCACGTCACCCCGCCGCCGCCGCCAGCCTATCGCATGCCGCCACCTCACCGTCTCTCTCTCTCCTCCCGCCGCGGCCCGCGGAGCCCATCCTGGGCCCGCATAGGCCCGGACGCCGCCATCGCCGCCCGCAGGCGCCTGCCCGCACCCGCAGCATCGGGCCAAGCCGCTGTTCGTCCTCCGCCGTGGTCCCTCGCTAGGGAACCACGACGCCGCCGCCCCGCCATGGCCGCCCTTGTGCAGTGCCGCCGCAGGCGCCGTCCGACGCGCCGTTGCCCCAGATCCGGCGATTCCGCGCCCGGATCTCGCCGCCGCGGACCAGATCCACTCCGCCCCGACCTCGTCTGACCTCGTCCCTGCTCCTCGCATACTCCGGCGATCGCGCCGATGCCGTACGCCGCCGCCAGGTCCCTGTCTCGATCGAGAGATCGGGACGAAGACACCCAGCGGCCTGTTCGCTGCCCTCCGTGTGTGTGCCTCCACTACAGCCTCGGCCCACTGCACCGCGCGGGTCCCGTCCGGCCCATCTCAGCCTCGGCCTACCTCTCCTTCATCCTGGGCCGAGCCCAATCAGGTGAGGCCCCGCCATTTACTTATCCATCGCCGTGGGCGATTGTTACTATGTTGCGCTCACCCGCAGACGTGGAATTTGACTAAGTCTCCGAGATTTCCATGTTTGAAATGCCCATGTTCATCCCATCGTAACTTTGCATCTGTAGCTCCGATTCATGCATATAGCATATCAAAATGTTCATCTCAGAGAGTACATCATTTCATCTTATTGCATCATTTTCATTGGAGTTCATCTTGATGCCCGAAATGCTATTAGAAGAGTGCTACTTGAGATAATTGTCAGATCTGCTGCTCCAATTAGATATTTGTCATTTTTGCCATGATTATTGTGTGCATGATATGCCCATGCGCTCTACATGTGTTTTGTTATATGCCATGCCATCTTTCCAGAGGTGCAACCCATGTATTTTTGTGATGTGTGTGGTGACTAGCACAAGCTTGCAAAGTGAGGCACTTGGTAATGCTGATTTCAGGGACTTAGCATTTCCACTAAGTCCTTGAGCTGTTTATTTCATATGGCCATATGTTCATGTTGTTTCCTAGTGGTCCGTGCCTCTTTTGAGGATGATCAATAAGGATGTTTTGTTAATCTTGTAGTGCTCTATCCATCCATGTCTTTGTTTGCAATTATGGAGCACCCTAGCTTGAGTCAATCGAGCTCTACTTTTGCTACTTCGTGAATTTGGGCAGATTGTCTACTTGTTAGCGATTTTGCCGAGGATGTTGTAGTTGATCCGTGCATGCTATGCTATTGTTCTTGCCATGTCTAGCTTGAATTTTGTGTATTCTTGATGGATGTATGCTTAGCTTGTCATGACTTGCTCCGTAGTGAGTGCATCGAGCTCGTAAACATGCCTACTTGATACCTGTTTCAGCATGCTCCAGTTTTCACTAAGTCTGTGATCTGATTATGCTTTTTGCCATGTTCACATGCTTGCAATTGTATTTTCTGATCCCTTTTGGCTCAAGGTCACTAAGGGACTTTTGTTAAGCCCTTTGAGTAGCTCCATGACATGCTTTACTTTTCCATGTTCAGGCCCTGTAGCATACAGTTTTCATGCTCCAAAGTGTGCTACCTGATATGAAATTCCAGGCTTGTGTTAATTTCACTAAGTCTGAAATCTGTTTACCAAATGCATTTTTGCCATGCTTGTTTGGACCTGTTAATGGATGAATTGGCCATAGCTTAGTGCTAGACTTTTGTTAAGCATCATCAATGGATTCCTGCCATGTATTTTGATGCCATGTTTGGGTGCTGTAGCATGTTCATCTTGTTGCATTTAGATGGTCACTTGCTGTATATCGTAGACCGGTGCCATATTTGTTTTGCTCGCCATTTCCAAACCGTGACTCTGATTCCGGCGTTCTCTATATTGTTTTCAAGCGATTTCATCTCACCTTTCCAGTGGCACACTTGGATTTCCAAGTTGAGGCCAGGTTCGTTCATTCCCTTGCAAATCATGCATATGCATCGCATACCGCATCCCGCATATCATATCATGTTCATGTGTGGTTTGTTTACTTTGTTGTGTGCTTCTTTCCGGTGTGGCTTCTTCGGGTTGGTACCGATTACGTCGCGTTTGTGAGGACCCATTTGTCTACGCCCGTTTGTCTTCTTCATGGACTCGTTCTTCTTCCTTGCGGGATTTCAGGCAAGATGATCATACCCTCGAAATCACTTCTATCTTTGCTTGCTTAGTTGCTCGCTCTTTTGCTATGCCTATGCTGCGATACCTACCACTTGCTTATCATGCCTCCCATATTGTTGAACCAAGCCTCTAACCCACCTTGTCCTAGCAAACCGTTGTTTGGCTATGTTCCCGCTTTGCTCAGCCCCTCTTATAGCGTTGTTAGTTGCAGGTGAAGATTGAAGTTTGTTCCATGTTGGAACATGGAGATGTTGTTCCTTGTTGGAACATGTTTTACTTCTTGGGATATCACAATATATCTTATTTAATTAATGCATCTATATACTTGGTAAAGGGTGGAAGGCTCGGCCTTATGCCTGGTGTTTTGTTCCACTCTTGCCGCCCTAGTTTCCGTCATATCGGTGTTATGTTCCTGGATTTTGCGTTCCTTACGCGGTTGGGTTATAATGGGAACCCCTTGACAGTTTGCTTTGAATAAAACTCCTCCAGCAAGGCCCAACCTTGGTTTTACCATTCGCCACCTAGCCTCTTTTTCCCTTGGGTTAGGCCAGCCCAAGGGTCATGTTTATTTTAACCCCCCCAGGCCAGTGCTTGTCTAAGTGTTGGTCCGAAATGGGCAACCCGTGGGGCCACCTCGGGGAAACCTGAGGGCTGGTTTTACTCGTAGCTTGACCTATCCAGTGTTGCCCTGAGAACGAGATATGTGCAGCTCCCATCAGGATGTCGGCACATCGGGCGGCTTTGCTGGACTTGTTTTACCATTGTCGAGGATGTCTTGTAGAACCGGGATACCGAGTCTGATCGGAATGTGTCGGGAGGAGGTCTATTCCTTCGTTGACCGTGAGAGCTTGTCATGAGCTAAGTTGGGACTCCCCTGCAGGGATTTGAACTTTCGAAAGCCGATGCCCGCGGTTATGGGCAGATGGGAATTTGTTACCGGTTGTAGAAAACCTGAAGGTGACCTTATTTAAAATGCATCAACCGCGTGTGTAACCGTGATGGTCTCTTTCCGGCGGAGTCCGGGAAGTGAACACGGTGTTGGAGTTATGACTGACGTAGGTTGTTCTAGGATCACTTCTTGATTATAGTTTGTCGATCGTGCTTTGCCTTCTCTTCTCGCTCTCATTTGCGTATGTTTAGCCACCATATATGCTAGTTGCTTGCTGCAGCTCCACCTCATACCTTTACCTTTCCCATAAGCTTAAATAGTCTTGATCACGAGGGTGTGAGATTGCTGAGTCCCCGTGGCTCACAGATACTTCCAAAACCATCTTGCAGGTGCCGTTGAACCATGTAGATGACGCAACCAAGCTCACGGAGGAGCTCGATGAAGATCTTGTCCTTTGTGTTGTTTCGTTCTAGTTGATCAGTAGTGGAGCCCAGTTGGGGTCGATCGGGGACCTTTGTCGCATTTGGGGTTCTCCTTTTATTTTGGTTCCATAGTCGGACCTTGATTGTATCTGGATGATGTAATGCTTTATTCATGTAATTGTGTGAAGTGGCGATTGTAAGCAAACTATGTATCTTTTCCCCTATTGTATTACATGGGTTGTTTGCGAAGATTACCTCACTTGCGACATTGCTTTCAATGCGGTTATGCCTCTAAGTCGTGCTTCGACACGTGGGAGATATAGCCGCATCGAGGGCATTACATCACGAGAGCGTGGAGCTCTTGCTGCACCTCGCCCACCGGTGCCTCTTGTTTTTCCCGCTTGGTGCGCTCCTGGGCCGCTTTGTTTTTGGCCTCGGATAGCGCTTGCTTCAGGGTTGCCACTTCGGTCATGGCCCCTGGCAAATTAAAGATGATCCTGTCATTTTGCAATCACATCCTTTTTGTATATATACATATCTATAGACTAGGTATTACTTACCTCTGTTCTCCTTGAGCTGGCTCTTAGCAAGGCCGAGCTCTTTCTCGGACCCCTTGAGGTCCAGCTTCAGTGCGGCGACCTCCGCATTCAGTGCAGCAGAGGTCAGCAGCGAAGCCTGCATACGCATACAGACATACTAGTATTAGACTCCTGCAGATATTATTTGATCCTCTATTCGGCTTTTCTTTGTGAACACCAAACAGAGCATCAGGGGCTACTGTCTATGCGGTAATAATTTTCCTATATTTCAAATACTTACCTCAAAGCCTGTTAGAAGGCTGGCACAGGCTTCAGTCAGTCCGCTCTTGGCGGACTGAACCTTCTGGATCACCGCACTCATAATAGTGCGGTGCTCTTCATCGATGGAAGCATTGTGAAGCGCTCCCAGCAGATTGTCCGGTGCCTTTGGATCGACAGAGGTCACCGGCATGGGCGTCTTGCCCCTTTTGGAAGGAGGCCGCCTGCCCGAGTCTGGAACCATTGGAGGTTCCAGCGCAGTGTTTGGCTGAAGGCCGAACTCGGAGCCCTCGGGAGCCTTACCCCCTCTGCTCCCAGAGTCCGGAAGGTCGCCTTGAGGCGCCTCCAGGACTATCTCCCCTCGACCCAGTGCCTCTTGAGACAGTACCTCGGCATTGTTCGTAGGGCAAGGGGAGGTGGCGGTCGGAAGTGGATCGCTATCCATATCCGATGAGTCCAAGGAGCCGTCCAACGAAGATACGTCGATACGGGCTTGGGGCGGTCTGCATAATCATATTTGGCGTTAGGAGAAGCAGTGCGACAAAGGTATGCTATGAGTTACTCTGGTATCCGAATACTTATGACTTCGCCAGGGGCTTGGCCCTAAGCAGCCAGTCGTCTTCGTCTTCGGTGGCGGTGGTGGAGCAGTCCGGAAGGAGAGTCCTTCCCTTCTTGGACCCTTCGCCCCCCCCCCCCCCGGTTGGGGCGGCCTTCCTTTTCTTGTCTCCCCCGGCTGGAGGGGGAGCATCTTCATCTTCCTCCTCGTCTTCGTGGGAAGAGTGCATCGCAAAGTCATTGGACGATGAGTCCAATACCACCTGGCATCGGGAACTCTTTCGGGTTCCCTTGGCCTTCTTCTTGGTCTTCTCCGGCACCTTGTAAGGAGCCGGAGTCAGCATCTCCATCAGGAGAGCGTCCACAGTGTCTTCGGGCAGAGGGGCCGGATAGTTGATCTTCTCCGATGCCCCCACCCAGTCCTGTCAAAGGCATGGGAGCTCAGACCTTGCACATGGTTACGCTATGGGAAGTAAAAATCCTACCAGATGTACAAAACTTACCGGATTCGCAGGGCGCTTCACGCTGAGCCCGCGGTCCTCAGTGAGAGAGGGAGGGACCTCGGCGCCCTTGAACAGCACCCTCCAGACGTCTTTGTGCATCGTGTCGAAGAGCTCTCTTAGAGTCTAGTGCCAGGCTGGGTCGAACTCCCATAAATTGAAATCCCGTTGTTGGCACGGGAGGATCCGGCGGAAGAGCATGACCTGGACTATGTTGACAGGCTTGAGCTTCTTGCTTGCCATATTCCGGATACATTTCTGGGGTCCGTCCAGCTCCAACGATGAACCCCAGGATAGACCCTTCTCTTTCCAGGAGGTGAGCCGCGTGGTGATTCCGGATCGAAACTCGGGGGGCCACCACCCAGTTGGTGTCGTGCGGCTCGGTGATGTAGAACCACGCCAATTGCCACCCCTTTATGGTCTCCATGAAGGAGCCTTCAAGCCATATAACATTGGGCATCTTGCCCACCATGGCTCTGTCTCATTCCGCTTGTTGGCCTCTCACCACCTTCGGCTTGATATTGAAGGTCTTCAGCCACAGGCTGAAGTGGGGCCGGATGCGGAGGAAAGCCTCACACATGACGATGAATGCCGAAATGTTGAGGATGAAGTTCGGTGCTAGATCATGAAAGTCCAGCCCGTAGTAGAACATAAGACCGCGGAAGAATGGATGGAGGGGAAACCCCAGTCCGCGGAGGAAGTGGTGGAGGAAGACTACCCTCTTGTGAGGTTCCGGGGTAGGGACGATCTGCACCGCAGTGCGCAGCCGATGCGCGATATTCGCGGCTAAGTATCCGGCTCCGCGCAGCTTTTTGATGTGTCCCTCCATGACGGAGGAAGCCATCCACTTGCCTCCCGCTCCGGACATGTCTGGAGAAGGTTGAGGCAAAGGATGTGGACTTGGGTGTTGGAGCTCGAGTGCGCAAGAATGGATGAGCAAGGAGGAAGAAGGCGTGGGTAGAAAAAGGTTAAACCTTATCCCTTTATAAGGGCGGCCGGAACTATGTGCCCCCACTAGCCTGGTAAAACTCGCTTATCCCCTAGCCGTCGTAATTAATGGCACGGTTGGGTTACCCACGCCTGTATTGATGAGAATCCCGTAATAAGGGGACACGATCTCTGCTTTGACAAGGCGTGTCAAGAGACTGCCTCGCATTATGTGCGGGGCTGGTTAAAGAAAACGGTTCGAATGAACGCCGGGTCATGGCATGATGTCATGTTGCCAAAACGTGTCAGCAGATTAGATTTGTGGAAATATTATTCTCTCTACGGTGGTATGTGGAACTTATTTTGCAGGGTCGGACACTATCCTTGTATTCAAATTCTTCCGTGGTATATTCGGAGGAGGAACCCGCCTTGCAATGCCGAAGAAAACACTATGCGTCAGACTCATCGTCATTGAAGCCTGGTTCATGGGCTACTGAGGGAGTCCTGGATTAGGGGGTCTTCGGACAGCCGGACTATATCCTGTGGCCGGACTGTTGGACTATGAAGATACAAGATTGAAGACTTCGTCTCGTGTCCGGATGGGACTCTACTTGGCGTGGAAGGCAAGCTAAGCAATACGGATATGTATATCTCCTCCTTTGTAACCGACCTTGTGTAACCCTAGCTAGCCCCCTCCGGTGTCTATATAAGCCGGAGGGTTTTAGTCCGTAGGACAACATACAATCATACCATAGGCTAGCTTCTAGGGTTTAGCCTCTCCGATCTCGTCGTAGATCAACTCTTGTAATACACATATCATCAAGAATAAATCAAGCAAGACATAGGGTTTTACCTCCATCAAGAGGGCCCGAAACTGGGTAAAACATCGTGTCCCCTGCCTCCTGTTACCATCTGCCTTAGACGCACAGTTCGGGACCCCCTACCCGAGATCCGCCGGTTTTGACACCGACACCGACCTTGCCCATGGGCCGGGCCTAGGCCTAGATTTTGAGCCTGATGGTCGGGCCAGGCCAGCCCCAGGCCTGTCATGTTCCTTGATCTGTAGCATTAAGACTTGTTTGCAATTTTCCTTTCCGTCCATTTTGAACTGCTCCTCTTAGTGAGCTGATGTATGAACGACTTTGTGGTTTCATTCGAGCAATGGAACTGGGGAGGAGGCTCCATGTTCTTCTAAAAACCCTGCACCAGTCGCCGTCTGCCCCAGTTCACGCGACAACTTAGCCTGCTCGTCCCCAGCAGTCGCCTTCTGCTATTCAAGTTGCTGAGTGAAGCTGTAGCTGCTTCCACTCTATTCCCTGCATCTGCAATGTGGTGTTTTTAGTATATATTTTTCAGACCTGATGGATATTAAGAGAATTTATCAGGATTGGATGCTTCTATGGATTTGTATGAAATGTTACTCGCAAGATTGTATAGTTTAACAAATAGTTGAGCATAAGAATGATACTGCCCTGTCCATGTTGAGTTGAGCATCAGGTTCATCAAACAATGATACAATGCAAATTGTATGCTCCATGTTGAGTTGAGCATGAGGTTCACCAAACAATTTCTTTTTGTGTGTTCACATATACAATTTCAAGCTGACAATAAGAGCTCCATAGATCACTACTGGAATCAGGATCTTTGCCGTCAGCCAGCTCTTTATTGTCGGCTAGCTGAGGGCAAAGAAGGTCTTTGCCACCATTTTACAGAAAGCTGACGACAAAGAAAGAGCGGATGCCAAAGAGGGTGTTTGCCGTCCGCTAGCGGACGACATAGAAGCTTTGCCGTCTGCTAGCAGACGGCAAAGAGGCAGGGTGGCCCACTAGCGAGAACCACCTAACGGCCACTTTCTTTGCCGTCGATGCTTCTTTGCCGTCTACCAGCAGACGGCAAAGAAAGTGGCCAACCTAACATCCGTTAGCTAGGCTCTTTGTCGTCTGCTAGCAGATGACAAAGAGCTGTGACCTAACTAAAAAGTGGCCAGCACACACCCCACTCCTCTCTCTGCCTGCTCTCTCTCTCCCCTGCCTGAGCCGCCGCTGCCCTGCGCCACCCATGTCGCCGACCGCCCCGCCGCCGCCCCTCACCCGCGCCCCTGCCGCCCCGAGCTACCCCCTCGCTGACCACCCCACCCCGCCCCCGTGCCCAAGCCGCCGCCGCCCCGCGCCACCCCCGTTATCGGCCGCCCAACCCGATT